>NC_041382.1:331123958-331201458 GCF_002162155.2 Triticum dicoccoides
CACTCCCTCTATTTTGCCGTAAATGCACCGTAATTTTACGTTCCGTAAGTTTTGTCTTATTTCAAACGTAAAAAGAGACAGTAAGAAAATATATAATCGTCATAAAAAATATTTTATGTTATGTAAATTACAAACGTAAAAACATAGTGTAAAATATACATAAACTGTAAATTTTCTTATTTTATGACCTATATTTTTATTTTTTATACCAAATTTTACGTAGTGAATCAATATGAATGTAACTATTTGAAATATAAACGTAATTTAATTATGAAATGATCGTAAAATTACGTCGGGCGAAGAATAACTTATTCTGCACCCTGGATGATGAATAGTAACTTTCGACGTAATCTTACGATCATTTCATAATTAAATTACGTTTCGAATTCAAATAGTTACATTCCTATTAATTCACTACGTAAAATTTGACATAAGAAAATAAAAATATAGGTCATAAGACAAGAAAATTTGCAGTTTATGTGTATTTTAGACTGTTTTTATGTTTGTAATTTTATATAACATAAAATATTTTTTACGACGATTATATATTTTCTTATGGTATCTTTTTGCGTCAGAAATAAGACAAAACTTATGAAACATAAAATTACGATGCATTGATGATAAAATAGAGAGGTATGAAGAATAACTATTCCTCACGCAGGGTGACGAATAGCACGATATATATATACTCAAATCGCTTTTTGTGTGGAAACAAGTCCAGGGAGAAAGGAGCTAAGAGCCTAAAAGCCAAACTGACAGTAGCGAACAACCTGGGTATCATTCTAATTTATTTCATGAAAGGGCAGCACAACCACTTAGTCAATCCAGTACTCTATATTATACAATATACAAAACATCTCTACTGAATTGAACATGTTTCCATGAGGCACTTTTGGATCCAGATATTTCTGCAACATATGTATATCACAAGAGTCCAATAATCTAGTGTCCGTGGCTGAAATCCCACTTCTGCGTCAAAACTTTTGCTCAGACCAGTACATCTTGAATTGGAACGGCAGAATTTTTGAACCGGTGCACCAAGCTTACAACTCAATCATCTCGACCTGTCTATTAGTAGTTACTAATAGCTGGCAGTTGTCTGTAAGTTGCTCTTTTCCATCTCACCTTCAAATTGTCCTGAAGTAGTAGTACTGTTTTTGTCGACCTCTGGCTCAGAACCACCTGAGGCAGTTTGTTCTTGCTGGGACTGCACTGTGCTAGGAGTTGATCCAGCTGGAGGGTTCTGTGCCGCCAGACTAAGTCGGAGTGGCCTCCCATCCAGTTCCTGCATTCAGTAAACATGTCAACCAACCACTGTTTTCACTAGTGAATCCATGTCAAATTAACATGTTGGTGAGATTTTTTTTTTTAGAAAAGGAGGATGACTCCCGGCCTCTGCATCTGGGCGATGCATACGACCACTTTATTAATTATTCTCATAAGACCTTACAAAATAATACCACAGTAAGACTAAAGCCACCGTCTAAGCAACGAACTGTCGCTACACCTATCCAGTTGATGAAGGGGCCCAGATAGCCTGGGCCTAATACCAAATAGACATCGCAGCTAAACCTAACATTTAAGACCCGAGGACCCATCTAGGACGCCTGCCGGGCATGGGTCTCGCCGGTCCGGCGTGCTCTTACAGGCCGCCGCCGCCAACTGCCATCGCTCCATCTTCAGAACTGTACTGATGCATCAACCTTACTCGGTCTAGCTATCGTCGATGCCACCACGACGCCCAACGGCACCTCCTCCCTGCGCGCAAACAACTGTGCACGTCGCGGTCGCCACTAATACACCTCAGCACCATGCTGCCAAGTACCACCAGCCGACATAACTTGAAGTCTTTGGAAGATATGTCGTGCGTAGCACCTGCCGACCAGACATGACAAAGCGTAGCATCTGTCGGCCAGGCATGACTTAACATCTCCACCGAACCTCCGTGCAAGACGAAGTCGCTCCACCTCCTGCCTCTGACTTCCAGCGCTGCTCCACAAACGATGCTCACAAGAGAGAAACGACACCGCAATGCCGCCATCGTCCGACCTGGAACTCCAGATCCTAGGGTTTCCCCAGAGCAGCACGAGTGGGTCAACAATAGTTACACGACGATGCCTCCATCAAGGTAACGGCGTAGAACGCCGCCATCGCCTGCCAACGGCTCGGTTTTCACCGGCAACCATGTCTCCCCAACTCGCAGCCGGGACTAGATGATGGATCTCGAGATCCGATCACCAAGCCTCTGGCCGGCCATCTCTGACGAAGAAGATGACCACCATCATTGGCCAGCGAGACGGCGCGAGATGAAGTAGGGCGCTGCTAGCGTGCGTCCTGGCCAGCACTACCGACGCTCGGCCCGTCTCGGACCACGCCTCATGGAAGCGCTTCCACGACGAGGACGCAGACCGGAAGCCCAGATCCGGCCCACCCGCGCGCCGCCACGTGGTCACCACCAAGCGTCGTTCAGCGCCAGCCCCGCCGCCGTGAGGGACGCCGCCCCACGGGCAGCAGGTGCCAGCCACCGGCGGAACACCGCCGCGCGCCACCGGTTGCCGCGAGATCTGCGCGAGAACGACAAGGACGCCCCACCGCCACCTTCCCCGGGGACCACGCGGGCTTCACCGGTGTCCCCTCCGGCGGAGGCGAAGCTGGGGAGGGACGGCTGGCGGCGCGGTTAGGGTTTCCCCGTGCGCCAGAGGCGACCCACGGGGGATGTGACGCGCAGGGGCTTCGTTAGAGATGACCGTTGGTGAGATCTTAGGGTACCCATTGGCCATTGTGCATAACTTATGATTATATACATGATTACTGATCTATCCATGCATAGAGTACAAAGATAAGTTATACTTTGGTCAGTTCATGTTATCAGTATTGACTCATATTTTTCTCTACGAAATACTTAACAACTACTCCCTCCGTTCCTAAATATTTGTCTTTTTAGAGATTTCAAATGGACTACCATATACGGATGTATATAGACATATTTTAGAGTGTAGGTTCACTCATTTTGCTCCGTATGTAGTTATTTGTTGAAATCTGTATAAAGACAAATATTTAGGAACGGAGGGAGTATAACAAGAAACACCTGGTAACCTTGTTCCTACATTTCATAGTTCAGTTTTCAAGTACTCGTTGTTCTTATCATGCATGGCTTGGTTCTACTTATGCTATTATTATACCATGGTAATCCAATGAAGTGATGTGGTGGGAATTTTTGCTCTAAGGTTGCAACAAAGACATACCACTCCGTCCATGGTCTGCAAGACAGCCTTTGCATCTTCTATTGTCTGAAAGGAGACGAAGCCAAACCCCCTGGAACGACCCGTGTCACGCTCGAAGATTACCCTGGCACCAACCAAGCCAGGCTGCCTCTCGAATGCCGTCTTGAGTGCATCAGCCCGCACACCCCACCCCAGGTTGCCGGCGTAAACCTTGTATGTCCCATCGTCAACAACACGCAAGCTAGTCCTTGCAACCGCTGCCGATGCGACTGCCCTCTCTCCTCCTCGCGGCACTTCCGGGAAATTCACCCTGACTGTCCTCCCTCCCAGCAGCTGCATTGACACGTATGCATTCATGACCAAGAACAGGAACACACTTTTGTGTGGAATGGAGAAGAATTGATGATCCAACTAGTGCGGAACTCACAGCTCCGTTGAACATCTGGACGGCCTTGGCAGCCTCCTCCGCGGTGGCCATGGTGACAAAGGCGAAGCCACGACTCCGGTCGGTGATTTTGTCATAGATTATCTGCAGGAGCGCAATCATGAAACCGTTACAGGAAGACCAGAGATAGGCACAAATTGAAGATAGGACTTGGATTGCATTTAGCTTGCGAGTACCTGGACATCGTCGACGCTGCCGGCCTCGGAGAATGCTGCAGTGAGCTCAGCGGCGGTGAAGGTGTAGGGCAGGTTGCCGACGTAGATTCGCCCGGGCTCTTGTCCAAGTGCCGGCCGGTTTCTCGGGGGATAGTAACCGCGGACTGCCTGGACCTCGGGTTCTGCCTCCTCCCCTTCTTCCTCCACGTACTCCTCTGGACCCTCCTCAGAGTAATGTTCTCCGTTAGAAGAGAACTCTTCGCCGGAAGCAGCGGAGGCGGAGGCGGGCAGGAGAATGGGGTGGCGACGGTGGGAGGAGGAGAATAGGCGGAGCCCGACGCAGTGCCGCTGGAAGTTGTTGAGGTTGAAGTGAGAAGGAGGGAGTGGGATGGCGGCGGCAGTGGCGGTGGGGTGAAGGAAAGAGCGGAAGGCGGCGACGGCGGTGGCCATGGCCGTGGAGGAGCGAGGAGCTTGGTGCTGTGCTGTGTCAGTGGGTTCGGTCGCTCTTGTGGGTAATTTCCTTATCCCCTACTCCTCTTTTTTCTTGAAAGGGCTTATCCCCTACTCCTAGTCCTACCTATTGGGCCGGACTTAAACGGGCCGATACTTATTGGCGGGGCTCCGGCCCTCTTGAGAAACGCGAGAGCACGAAGACACCGGCCCACTAAAGACCCCCTCTCCGTGTCCGAGGACAAGTCTTCTCACCAGCGGCGGCGGCGGCGGCACCGTCACCGTGACGAACTCTGCTTCTTCCTCCACAAAAACCAGAGCCCGCCGCCCCGAGACTCCCAAAACACTTCTTTTCCCAACCAAATCCACCAAATCTCGTGCGAGAAATTTTGCAATGGCGTCGGTAGCGTCCGAAGTCGATCCCGCCGTGGAGCCCCACATCGTCGTTGAGGAGTCGTCCAGCGCTGGAGGCAGCCGAGAGGAGGCGCCCCCAGAGGCTGCGGCGGTAGAAGCGGTGGTCGAGACAGAGCCGGCGGATGCGGAGGAAGAAGGGGAGTGCGGGTTCTGCCTGTACATGAAGGCCGGAGGTTGCAAGGAGGCGTTCGTGTCGTGGGAGGAGTGCGTGCAGGCGGCGGAGAAGGAGGGCTCCGACATGGTCGAGCGCTGCTTCCAAGTCACCACCGACCTCAAGAAGTGCATGGACGCCCACGCCGACTACTACGCCCCCGTGCTCCAGGCTGAGCAGACCGTCTCCGACCAAGCCCAAGCCGCCATCGCTGCTGCCACCGCTGATACAAACAAGAACAACGGAGAGGAATCCGCTCCCTCCCCGGACACTGATTGGGTGGAGGTTGAGGAGGCTACTTCCTCGACGCCCGCCGAGGGGATGAAGAACGAAGAAGCAATTGTCGACAAGGCAGAGTCCTTGTCTTTGGGTAACTAATAACCGGGGAGGGTTAGATTTTTCAGCTCGTGATAACTTCTTATTCAGTATGAGTTATGATCTGATTGAGGCGCATGAGGCTAGTTTTTATCCCCTTGTGGGGAAATAAGGTTGTTCTTCCAATTAACTGTTGGACATGATACCGAATTTACTGAAGAATTTCTGGATGCTTTTATATGATACTAGGTTACATACTCATCATGTTTGTGCTTGATGCATTGACATTGTATCTCTAGAACTACTCCTGGTGAGCATGATGACGACAAGATACACAATTTGCTTTAGAATTTCTTGATGCTTTTCTGTTACATATGGGTTACATATTCACCACGTTTGTTGCTTGATGCATTGGCATTATAACCTTGGTCAAGCCCTGGTGACTGCGATGTCTAACAAATTGCATTGGATCTGCCATGCTGAGTAAATTTGAAATAGGTTTCAGCTGGTCCCTGTCATTGACATCAATATGGTTTGCCTTCATTTACCATTAAAATTTAGGATTTTAGACTTAAATCAACCTTTTCTTTGTGTCAAAAGATGGCAGATCTTTTAACTAGTCACTTGGCCAAAGCAATAGTAAGAAACTTGGAATGCTGTACGGCCAAACTCCCCAAAATAATCAGTTGCATGAACAAAACAGCAGTTATTTACATTGTCTTATGTGAGGGGTTTTTCGAATAATTGTTGGACGTGATAGTTTGCTGAATTTTTATCTGATGCCTTTATATGGTACACGTGTTGCTTGATGGATTGACATTGTATCTCTGGTTTATTTAAGTCATCATCATCATGGCAAGATATACTTGCAGTGACTGTCTTGTACATCGTCTCTGAGTTGTATGGGGAGTTTGAAATAAGTTCCAGTTTGATTGCTGTCATTGACATAAGTATATATCATTCGTTCCATTATTGTGAACGAACAAAACAGCGATTATTTAAACACTGCCGCTATGAATGTGATACTCAGAGTTATTTTATTTCTGATTTTTTTAGCTTTCTATTTACTAGTTTGACCTCAGAGTTACTGATCGCATGGGCTATAGGACTAATAATACAGGTGGCGAAAGAAAATGACCATCTCAGGAGTTGTCGGATTTCGGGTTCCGGCAGACCCTTGAGATTCGAACACTGGGGTACGCGCGGAGATTTTGCCTTCTACCTACCTGCACCCCACCACCACGCTAAGATTTAAGCTATGGAAAGAACAGCACAAGAGACACAGAGTTTATACTAGTTCGGGTCACCATTGTGGTGTAATACCCTACTCTAGTTTGTGGTGTGGTGGATTGCCTCTTGGGCTGATAATGACGAGCAATACAAGGAATAACAGCCTCGCGAGGGTCTGTTCTTGGCTGGGGGATGAACTGCTAGGAGGAGTTCAGTCACCCTTCTCTCTCTCTCTCTGCGTGATGCTACTCGATCCGATCCCAGCTTGTTTCTGGATTGGCCGATCCTCTCTACCCTGGGGGTGGCTAGTCCTATTTATAGGCAAAAACCCTAGGCCTCTTCCCAAATATTGAGCGGGAAGGGCGCCAACAATTGGCCATTTTGAAGGGGAAACATCTGGTACACTTATCCTGACTAAAGTTGGTCCTCGTCTGCCAAAGGCTCGGGTGGTGACGCTGACTTGGGCTCCACAATGACTTCCTTCCTGCCGTTGGGCTGGTCTTGGTCTCGTTGCACCGAAACGGGTGCCTTTGCTTGATGCTCTCGCCTGTGCTTGCTCCCTTTGCACCAAAGAGAAAAGGAGGACACTGCGCGGGCTGGCGCCCGCCTGGCGCCCTTGGTCGTCATGGCTTGCGTCACGGGCACCTCATGAGGTACCCCGCCTTGATCTCTCCGCCTCCTCGCAAGCCAGCCTGATGAGGTCGTGCCTGAGGAAGCTCCGTGTCGTCCGCCCCGCGAGGCTTGGCCCCTCGCGAGGGTCTTGGGTCTGTGTTGATGAAGATGGGCTGCGCTGGGCCCCCTTTTGAGCCACGCCGCAGGCCGCAGGCAGGCAAGTCTGGGGACCCCCGTTTCCAGAACGCCGACAGTAGCCCCCGGGCCCAAGGCGCGCCCGGACTTGGCCGTGCAGGGAGGCGAAAGGACAAGGGCGAAGCGCCGTGGGCCCTAACAGCCTGCGGCCTTGGGCGCCGCGTGGCGGTTGGTTGGACGTGGGCGTCTCCACTTCCCCACGGCGCCTCGGCAACTGCACGGACTGGACAAGTCCCTGCATGCAAAAACAGGTCATGATTACCTGCGATCGTGGAGGCCGACGGTTGGCCCTCGCCGGCTATAAGTATGGAGCGGCTCGCGCCCTTCCAGTTCATCCCCCCTTGCTTCTCCTTCTTCTTCATGGCTCCGTCGAGGAGGTTCTCGGCCGCAGAGAAGGGGAAGGCTCGCCAGGTTGAGCCTGCCTCTCCCCCGCCCAAGCGTGGCCGAGGTCGCCCTCGCAAACATCCTGTGGCCACCACGGCAGCTCCTCGCGGCCATGGAGATGATTTCCAGCTCGGTAACGGGCGGACTGCTGCGGCCGGGGGGCGCGCTTCGGTCGTGCGTTCCCCTAGGCCGCGCTTTCGCGCTGCAGAGGTGCTGCCGGAGTTCATCGTGTGGTCGGCGGAGCCGACTAGCACCCGGCTTCAACTTCCTCGCTTCCTCCTCGGTGAGCTCCCGGCCGGTGCCCCGGGCGGCCTCTGGCTTCAGGCAGACGACTGCTGCAGCCGGGCCTCATGGGCTTCATTGGAGGTCTCCGCAGCCGGGAGCCTGGCCTTGACCCGCGGTTGGCAGACGTTCGCCCGCGCGCGTGGCCTGAGCCATCGGTGCATCCTGCACTTCAAGTTTGACGGCGATGCCGCCCTCTACGTGAGGGTGTTTGGGGAAGATGGTCGCCGTGCAGGGTGCTGCCCTGAGGACGACGACCACGGCCGGGGACCCAGCCCCGACGATGATGGAGAGGACAGCGCTCGCGTGATTGGCGGCGCTCAGGGTTCCCCAAGCTTCACCGGATCTTCTTCAGGCGGCGACTCTTCCAGCGGTGGCCGCGGTCAGCCTCCACGCCGTCGTACCTGCTTGGAAGGTGGTAGCGCGTCTGCCCGTCGTCGCGCCTCGATGAAGCGCGAGAGGGATTCTGCCTGAGCCCCGGAGGCAGCCCGAGTCCTCCTTGCAGGCCGGTGTGAGGCGAGCTGCGCCTGATTTGCTCTTTCTTTTCCTTTTTCCTGCGTAAAAAGACAGTAGCGTGGAGCCCCGCGGGGGCGTGTTTGGATTATTGCTGTTAATCATTGCTTTGCTTCCGTTATCGTGCCTTTCGGCTACGTGCCCGCGCGTCGATAGTTCCCGGCCCCAGACGTGGTGGGGGGCGACCGACCCAGGCCCTGTGCTCGTGTCGCGGTTCCCGTGGGGCACGGACTGGAGGGGTGCTCCTGTAATGGACCCAGGTCGCGAAACCTTTGAACGACTAGGACAGAAACACTCACGAGGGCGCTCGGCTGCCCCCCCCCCCCGCGAGGCCTTGCATAAGAGAAATCGAGGCAGGAGAGTGAAAAGTCGAAGAACCACAAGTCAAAGACGGCAACAGCTTCAACAAAACTTCGAATGAGAATGAACAAACCAACTGCGAAAAGCAAATGAAAAAGCCGCGTCCGACACCTAATCTAGTCTTCGACGTCTTCTCACCAGCGCGGAGCTAAGTGCTACCACTGGGCGTGGGAGGGAGCCCCAGGGTCTGAGGCCGGCGCTCCTGAGACTCCGGGGCGTGTACAGCCCCAACTCATTATTATGTGAGAGTGTCACGGACGGCGAGCTTCACAGGCGTTGGTCTTCTTCACAGGCTCCGGGCCTTTCTTGGGGGAAGTAAGCTTCACGGGCATTCACCCTCTTCACAGGCTCTGGGCCTTTTCCAAAAAGGATAATCTTCACACGCATTCGCCTTCTTCACAGGCTCTGGGCCTTTTCCAAAACGCGACAACTTCACAGGCATTCGCCTTCTTCACAGGCTCTGGGCCTTTTCCAAAAAGGATAATCTTCACAGGCATTCGCCTTCTTCACAGGCTCTGGGACTTTTTCAAAACGCGACAGCTTCACAGGCATTCGCCTTCTTCACAGGCTCTGGGCCTTTTTAGGGGTAGAACCTCCGGAGGTGTTGGATGTTCCATGCGTTCTGGACAGGCACCCCCTCCTGAGTCTCCAAGCGCGCGGAGCCAGGCCTGGAAACATGAACAACCTTGAACGGGCCCTCCCACATGGGAGAGAGCTTGTGCAGTCCCTCCCTGGAGAGAACCCGCCTGAGCACGAGGTCTCCTACCTCGAGAGTTCTGGGGCGGTTGTTGCGGCAGTGATATCGTCGCAGTGCTTGTTGGTACCTCGCCGCTCGCAGCGCGGCTTCTCGGCGACGTTCCTCCCCCAGCATGAGGTCCATCCCCCGCATGGCGTCCTGCTGCGCCTCGTCGAATGCCAGAACCCGGGCGGAGCGACGTCTGACCTCATGAGGGAGGACCGCTTCGGCTCCGTAGACCAGGAAGAACGGGGTCTCTCCAGTCGGCTTGGTCGCGGTTGTGCGGATGGACCACAGCACAGACTGAAGCTCATCGTACCAACCTCTGCCGCAGGCCTCTAGCTTCTTCTTGAACGTCCTGGTCTTGAGGCCCCTCAGGACCTCTGCGTTGACTCGCTCGGCCTGGCCGTTGCTTCGGGGGTGCGCCACCGAAGCGTAGCATATCTGCGTTCCAAGGTTAGCACAGTATGTTTTGAAGAGGTTACTGGTGAATTGTGAACCGTTGTCTGTGATGATGCGGTTCGGCACCCCGAACCGGCTCACGATGCCTCTGATGAACTTGACCGCGGAACCCGCGGGGATGGTGCGGACGACCTCTACTTCAGCCCACTTGGTGAACTTGTCCACGGCGATGTAGAGGTAGCGGTAGCCCCCTGGCGCCCGAGGAAACGGGCCCAGGATGTCCAACCCCCAGACTGCGAACGACCACGAAAGGGGTATAGTCTACAGGCCTCCTGCCGGCTGATGGATCTGCTTGGCGTGGAACTGGCAGGCCTCACAAGTCTTCACCAGTTCGACGGCGTCATTGAGTGCGGTGGGCCAATAAAACCCACTGCGGAAAGCCTTGCCGACGAGGGTCCGTGATGATGAATGATGTCCACAGTCTCCGCCGTGTATATCTTCCAGAAGCTCCTTTCCTTGCTCCCCGGGGATGCAGCGCAGGGATACATCGTTTGGTCGCTTTCGGTAGAGCTCTCCATCCTTGATGCAGTATGCCGTGGCCAGCCGTGCCACACGCTCCGCTTCCTCCTCCTTCTCCGGCAGGGTCCCTTGTGTTAAGTAACTCCGGAGTTCCGTGATCCAGTCCCCCTCCTGAGGCTCCATCGTCAGGAGCAGGCGTGCTCCTGAGGCCGGGCCACAGACCGGGGCTCCTGAGGCAGGTGGCTGGGGGAGCTCCTCCCGAGGCTGAGCCGTGTTTGACAATGACGGCGGGGCTGAGGGCTTGAAGAGCCGCTCCTCGAAGATGCCAGGCTCCTGAGGTAACCGCCTGGACGCCCGTTTGGCGATGTCATCGGCCTCCTGATTGGTGCCACGGGGCACATGCTGCAACTCCAACCCCCATAATTGCTTCTCCATCCTGCGGACCTCTGCAAGGTAGGCTTTCATGTGCTCATCTTTCGGCTCGTACACCTTATTGGAGAAATTGACAAGGAGCTGCGAATTGCCCTTGATGGTGAGGCGTTTCACCCCCAGGGCAGCTGCGGCCTTCAAGCCCGCTATTAGACCTTCATACTCTGCTATGTTGTTGGAGACCTTTTCACCTTGCTGGAAACAGAGTTGTACAACGTAGTAGAGCTTGTCCTGAGTGGGCGATATAAGCACCGCCCCAGCTCTAGCGCCATGCCTGGAGAACGCCCTATCGAAGTACATGACCCAGCCTTCTGGCGCCTCGCTTCCCGGGGAGAGGGACCAATCCTCGTCGGCCTTGAGGCCTGGTGCCTCCGTCCATTCTGCCACAAAATCCGCTAATGCTGCTCCCTTGATGACTCTGGTCGTGCTGAATTCGAGCTGAAAAGGTTGCAGTTCTATGTTCCACTCAGCGACCCTTCCGACTGAGTTAGGGCTCCTGAGCACTCTCTCCAAGGGGTATGACGAGACGACCTTGATGGGGTGACCCTGAAAATAGTGCCGCAGCTTGTGCGAGGCCACCAGTAGCGCGAGGAGGAGCTTTTGAGGCATGGGGTACCGTGCCCTCGCGTCCCGCAACACCGTGCCGACGAAGTACACCGGGTGCTCAACGAGGTTGGGTGCGTCAGTGCTGGTGGCGCCCTCCGGAGACCATGGCGCCTCCTGAGGCGACGAGGCCTCCGGAGGCTGGCCATCTAGGAGAGGGGCCTCTTCCGCCTCTGGTGCACTCCTCTGCGGCGGCTGATCCTCCTTAGCCGCGGTGGCGGTTTCTGTGGGCCTTCCTTGTTCCTGTTTTGCCTTGTCCGGGGCTGCTGCTGTGGTTTTGATTCGACGCTCCTCCCTAACCGCCACCAGGGCTGCGCTGGCGGAGTAGGGAGTGGCGGCGAGGTAAAGCACCAGGGGCTCTTGAGGGCGCGGAGCCACCATGACCGGAAGGCTGGTCAGGTATCTCTTGAGATCTTGGAAAGCCTTGTCGGCCTCTTCGGTCCATTCAAAGGGCCCCTTTTTCTTCATTAGCTGGAAGAAGGGCAGCGCTCGCTCCCCAACTTGGAGATGAAGCGCCCTAGCGCGGTCACGCGTCCAGTGAGCTTCTGCATTTCTCTGAGGGTCTTTGGCGGGCTCATGTCCTCGACCGCCTTGACCTTTTCCGGGTTAGCCTCGATGCCTCGGTGGGACACGAGGAAACCCAAGAGCTTGCCCGAGGGGACTCCGTACACACACTTCTCTGGGTTGAGCCGCAGGTTCATTGCGTTGAGGCTCGCGAAGGTTTCCTCCAGGTCTTGTATCAGGGTCCTGGCCTCCCGAGACTTCACCATAATGTCATCGACGTAAAACTCAACATTCTTCCCGAGCTGCGGGCCCAAGGTGATGTGCATCAGCCGCTGAAAGGTCGCCCCTGCATTACGCAGCCCAAATGGCATGCATGTGTAGCAGTACACCCCACACGGGGTTAGGAAGGCTGTCTTTTCGATGTCTTCTACCACCATCTTGATCTGGTGATACCCAGAGAAGGCATCCAGGAAGCATAGCTGGTCGCATTCTGCGGTGGAATCGACGATCTGGTCGATGCGGGGGAGCGGGAACGGATCTTGCGGGAATGCCTTGTTGAGGTTGGTGAAGTCGACACACATGCGCTCCTTCCCTCCCTTCTTTGGCACAACGACAGGGTTGGCCAACCAATCTGGATATCGGACCTCACGAATGACCCCAGCGGCTTCTAATTTGTGGGTCTCTTGGACGATGAAGGCTTGCTTTTCTGTGGACTGCCGCCTTGCCTTCTGCTTCACAGGGCGCACGTTGGGGCACATGTTGAGGTGATGCTCGATTACGCTCCTAGGGATCCCCACCAACTGGTCAGGCTCCCAAGCGAATACCGTCTTGTTCGCGCGCAGGAACTTGACCAGGGCCTCCTCCTGCTCGGGCTCGAGGTTGGCGCCTATGGTGAAAGTGGCGTTGGTGGATCCGTCCTCATCGACGGGTATCTGCTTGGTTTCTGCTTTGTCTTGGGTGAACAACTGTTTCTTATTGGCTGGTGCAGCCCCCTTGGGCTCGGGGGTCTCCGAGTCGGCGGGCTGTGCCGATGCCGCCGTCTTGAAGGCGAGCTTGAGCACTCGCAGCACGTCTCCGGTGTCCCCGTGCACGGTGAGGACACCGCTGCTCCCGGCATCTTCATGAGGTTGTACGCCAGGTGCGTCGCGACCATGAACTGGGCCAGCGCTGGATAGCCGAGGATGGCGTTGTAGGGGAGGCCGATGGGGGCGATGTCGAAGTCAATCAGCTCCGTGCAGAAGTTGTCGTAGGTGCCGAAGGTTACTGGGAGCCGGATCTGTCCCAAGGAGCTGGATGACCCGCCCCCAACGCCTGAGAAGGGCCGGCTGGGTTGCAGCCGTTCCAGGGGTATGCAGAGGAGGTTGAAGGCCTCAACTGAGAGCATGCTGAGGCCCGCGCCGCCATCGATGAGAGTTCTGGTGACGGCCACCTGGCAGATGGTGGGGGTGCACAGCATGGGGAGCGCACCCGAGCAGGCCGAGTTGGAGGGGTGGTCCTCCGAGCTGAAGGTCAGGCCGGCCTTGGGCGCCGCCCGGTCCAGGAGAGCCCCCTGCCGCGTGGAAGCAGTGCTGACCCGGCGGATGAACGACTTGATGTGGTGACTTGTAGGCGGCGCCTGCGAGCCGCCCAGGAGGGCCGCGACGACCGGGGGTGTTGGTGTAGCATGGTGGGCGAGGAAGAGGCTGTGGAGCTCTTCCCAAGAGGCCACGAAGGCTGCCGACAGGTGGAGCAGCCATGCGCGCAGAGCGCCGGTGAGGGCCATGGGAAGCCAGTTGGCCATGACCCTATCATCACCTCCAGCTTCGAGGATGGCCTCCTCGTACGCCAGCAAGAAGGCTAGCAGATCAGTCGCGCCGCCGTAGCGCGGCGGCGTCGTTGGCTTGAATTTGTCCGGCCACCGTACCTGTTGCAGAGCTGGGGCCAGGGCTCGGAGCCCCCTGGCCCTCGTGCTGGCGCCGGCGGCCGGAGCAGGCGACGCGCTACTCATCGCGAGGCAGGTCGTGGTGGTGGCGGAAGGGAAAACTCCGGTGCACCCCCTACCTGGCGCGCCAAATGTCGGATTTCGGGTTTCGGCAGACCCTTGAGGTTCGAACACTGGGGTGCGCGCGGAGATTTCGCCTTCTACCTACCTGCACCCCACCACCACGCTAAGATCTAAGCTATGGAAAGAACAGCACAAGAGACACAGGGTTTATACTAGTTCGGGTCACCATTGTGGTGTAATACCCTACTCTAGTTTGTGGTGTGGTGGATTGCCTCTTGGGCTGATAATGACGAGCAATACAAGGAATAACAGCCTCGCGAGGGTCTGTTCTTGGCTGGGGGATGAACTACTAGGAGGAGTTCGGTCACCCTTCTCTCTCTCTCTCTGCGTGATGCTACTCGATCCGATCCCAACTTGTTTCTGGATTGGCCGATCCTCTCTACCCTGGGGGTGGCTAGTCCTATTTATAGGCAAAGGCCCTGGGCCTCTTCCTAAATATTGAGCGAGAAGGGCGCCAACAATTGGCCATTTTGAAGGGAGAACATCTGGTACACTTATCCTGATTAAAGTTGGTCCTCGCCTGCCAAAGGCTCGGGTGGTGACGCTGGCTTGGGCTCCACAATGACTTCCTCCCTGCCGTTGGGCTGGTCTTGGTCTCGTTGCACCGAAACGGGTGCCTTTGCTTGATGCTCTCGCCTGCGCTTGCTACCTTTGCACCAAAGAGAAAAGGAGGACATTGCGCGGGCTGGTGCCCGCCTGGCGCCCTTGGTCGTCATGGCATGCGTCACGGGCACCTCGTGAGGTACCCCGCCTTGATCTCTCCGCCTCCTCGCGAGCCAGCCTGATGAGGCCGTGCCTGAGGAAGCTCCGTGTCGTCCGCCCCGCGAGGCTTGGCCCCTCGTGAGGGTCTTGGGTCTGTGTTGATGAAGATGGGCCGTGCTGGGCCCCCTTTTGAGCCACGCCGCAGACTGCAGGCAGGCAAGTCTGAGGACCCCCGTTCCCAGAATGCCGATAGGAGTAAGGAGTGGAATAAATTTATTGCCATTGTGTTTGATTGGATTAACTGGTATACTATGTTCGTTAATGGGTGTAATTACGTGATGCTTGGTTAACTTCAGTTTTTTTATCTGTCAGTAGTTTTAGTTATACTTGGCTTACAAACGCATAGTCTCTTCTGCCAATCTCTAAAAGAAGATCATAATGTGGTTGATCCAAGGTTCAAAGACGTCGGTGACCTAATTGGTATCATGGTCATTATGGGTTTGTTGGTGTTTTGTTGTGCTGCTTCCAATGTATTAACCTTACCAAATGCCATGACCATGTTGTAATTGTTGCTATTTTGGCATATTCCTAGGTCTGTCGCTTGATTTTTTTTCTTAGGTTGCTTCAGATGGAGTGTTATTTTCTTCAGTAGCTTCAAATGAAATACCCAACATTTTTACTCCGAAAAACCTATGCTTGGATGCGGTCAGGTCTACTCGTTCTCTGGTTCTGGAGCCATTTGGATTTGGACCAACTTGTGCTATCCATCTACACAGACTATACTATCTTCTAGCATTAGATTCTGAACTCTTTTAATTCTTAATCCTGAACATCACTTTGTTTTACAAACAAAACACCTTTATATAAACAGGACGAAATTTGTGCACACATGGAGGATTTCATATCAACCAGACAATATTCATGCAAATACATCGGTCGACGTCCAAGCCCTTATTGTTCCCTTCCTGGGACGCCTCCTCCAACCGTCGTCTTCATGAGCATCATCAATAAGACCGATGAAGTGAAGCGCGGTCTCCGGCGAGGAAGAATGAACACGGGAGATGGACTGGCCCACATGGGACACAAGGCCCTATCGCCTCCCGTGGCCTACTCATCCTCGTAGTCCACGCCACATCTGTCACCGGTGGATGTGAGATCCACGATGGAAATGGTGGCGCCCGTGTTGTCATCGTCCCATCGGGTTGCCCGATAGTTCGGCTACGACGCGTAGGAGGCACAGCTGGGGTTGCTCTCCGTGACAGCCCGCGGCTGCGCCTCCGCGGCGGCCGCTTCGCTCCACGACGAAGTTGAGGCTCGCTGCGGCTATGGCCGCCATGGCCTCCTCACTCGCGCCCTTGCCGTCGATCGGGCCCTCTGCCAGCCGGTGCTGCTTCAGGAGGAACAAGTTGTACTATTGTTCCTCCTGCGCCTGCTGGAACACCGACATAGGCGCCGATGCAGGCTGCACCTCCGCCATGGCGGCATTGTAGTGCGCCCACGCTTGCTCCATGGTGAAGCCGGCGTGCACAGGCGTAACTCCAGCTCGGTGTCGTCGGAGCCCATCTCCATCATGGGGTCGTCGGGGAGCTCAGGCGAGCTAGCCGGCAAGCCGACCTGGATCCGCCTGGCACGGCTGCTCTGCGTTCTTGAGTTGCCGCCCTGCTCCCGACCTGCCTCGCCTCCGGCCTGCCTTGCCGCACTAGCGGTGCCCTCTTTCCGAAGCCGAAGGGAAGCCTGTTGGGGAACTCAATAATTTCAAAAAATTTCCTACGCTCCCGCAAGATCTATCATGGTGATGCATAGCAACGAGAGGGGAAGAGTGTTGTCCATGTACCCTCGTAGACCGTAAGCGGAAGCGTTATGACAACACGGTTGATGTAGTCGTACGTCTTCACGATCCGACCGATCCTAGTAATGAAAGTACGGCACCTCCGCGATCTGCATAAGGTATGCCTCGGTGACGTCCCACGAACTCTCGATCCAGCTGAGTGTCGAGGGAGAGCTTCGTCAGCACGACAGCATGATGACGGTGATGATGAAGCTACCGGCGCAGGGCTTCGCCTAAGCACTACGACGATATGACCAAGGTGGATTATGGTGGAGGGGGGCCCCGCACACGACTAAGAGATCAATGATCAACTTGTGTGTTCTAGGGTGTCCCCCTGCCCCCGTATATAAAGGAGCAAGGGGGGAGGCTGGCCAGCCCTTGGAGCGTGCCAGGAGAGGAGGAGTCCTCCTCCTAGCCCTTTCCTAGTCCTACTAGGAGGGGCAAAGGAAGGAGGAGAGGGAGAAGGAAAGGGGGGCGCCGCCCCCCCTTCCCTAGTCCAATTCAGACCAGAGGGGGAGGGAGCGTGCGGCCTGCCCTAGCCGGCCCTCTCTCTCCACTAAGGCCCATGTGGCCCATTAGTTCCCCCCCCCCGGGGGGGGGGGGGTTCCGGTAACCCTCCGGCACTCCGGTTTTCTCCAAAATCACCTGGAACACTTCCCGTGTCCGAATATAGCCGTCCAATATATCAATCTTTATGTCTCGACCATTTCGAGACTCCTCGTCATGTCCGTGATCATATCCGGGACTCCGAACTACCTTTGGTACATCAAAACACATAAACTCATAATACCGATCGTCACCGAACGTTAAGCGTGCGGACCCTACGGGTTCGAGAACTATGTAGAGATAACCGAGACGCATCTCCGGTCAATAACCAATAGTGGAACCTGGATGCTCATATTGGTTCCTACATATTCTATGAAGACCTTCATCGGTCAAACCGCACAACAACATACGTTGTTCCCTTTGTCATCCGTATGTTACTTGCCCGAGATTCGATCGTCGGTATCTCAGTACCTAGTTCAATCTCGTTACCTGCAAGTCTCTTTACTCGTTCTATAATGCATCATCCCGCAACTAACTCATCAGTCACATTGCTTGCAAGGCTTATAGTGATGTGCATTACCGAGAGGGCCTAGAGATACCTCTCCGATACATTGAGTGACAAATCCTAAGCTTGATCTATGCCAACTCAACAAACACCATCGGAGACACCTGTGGAGCATCTTTATAGTCACCCAGTTATGTTGTGATGTTTGATAGCATACTAAGTGTTCCTCCGGTATTCGGGAGTTGCATGATCTCATAGTCATAGGAACATGTATAAGTTATGGAGAAAGCAATACCAGTAAACTAAACGATCATCGTGCTAACCTAACGGATGGGTCAAGTCAATCACATCATTCTCTAATGATGTGATCCTGTTAATCAAATGACAACTCATGTCTACGGTAAGGAAACATAATCATCATTGATTCAACGAGCTAGTCAAGTAGAGGCATACTAGTGACACTCTGTTTGTCTATGTATTCACACATGTACTAAGTTTCCGGTTAATACAATTCTAGCATGAATAATAAACATTTATCATGATATAAGGAAATATAAATAACAACTTTATTATTGCCTCTAGGGCATATTTCCTTCAGTCTCCCACTTGCACTAGAGTCAATAATCTAGATTGCATTGTAATGATTCTAACACCCATGGAGTCTTGGTGCTGATCATGTTTTGCTCATGAGAGAGGCTTAGTCAACGGGTCTGCAACATTCAGATCCGTATGTATCTTGCAAATCTCTATGTCTCCCTCCTTGACTTGATCGCGGATGGAATTGAAGCGTCTCTTGATATGCTTGGTTCTCTTGTGAAATCTGGATTCCTTTGCCAAGGCAATTGCACCAGTATTGTCACAAAAGATTTTCATTGGACCCGATGCACTAGGTATGACACCTAGATCGGATATGAACTCCTTCATCCAGACTCCTTCATTTGCTGCTTCAGAAGCAGCTATGTACTCCCCTTCACATGTAGATCCCGCCACAACGCTCTGCTTGGAACTGCACCAATTGATAGCTCCACCATTTAATAAAAATACGTATCCGGTTTGTGACTTAGAGTCATCCGGATCAGTGTCAAAGCTTGCATCGACGTAACCGTTTACGATGAGCTCTTTGTCACCTCCATAAACTAGAAACATATCCTTAGTCCTTTTCAGGTATTTCAGGATGTTCTTGACCGTTGTCAAGTGATCCACTCCTGGATTACTTTGGTACCTCCCTGCTAAACTAATAGCAAGACACACATCAGGTCTGGTACACAACATTGCATACATGATAGAACCTATGGCTGAAGCATAGGAAATGGCTTTCATTTTCTCTCTATCTTCTGCAGTGGTCGGGCATTGAGTCTGAGTCAACTTCACACCTTGTAACACAGGCAAGAACCCTTTATTTGCTTGATCCATTTTGAACTTCTTCAAAACTTTATCAAGGTATGTGCTTTGTGAAAGTCCAATTAAGCATCTTGATCTATCTATAGATCTTGATGCCCAATATATAAGCAGCTTCACCGAGGTCTTTCATTGAAAAATTCTTATTCAAGTATCCTTTTATGCTATTCAGAAATTCAGTATCATTTCCAATCAACAATATGTCATCTACATATAATATCAGAAATGCTACAGAGCTCCCACTCTCTTTCTTGTAAATACAAACTTCTCCAAAAGTCTGTATAAAACCATATGCTTTGATCACACTATCAAAACGTATATTCCAACTCCGAGAGGCTTGCACCAGTCCATAAATGGATCGCTGGAGCTTGCACACTTTGTTAGCACTTTTTGGATCGACAAAACCTTCTGGTTGCATCATATACAACTCTTCTTTAAGATATCCATCAAGGAATGCAGTTTTGACATCCATTTGCCAAATTTCATAATCATAAAATTCGGCAATTGCTAACATGATTCGGACGGACTTAAGCATCTCTACGGGTGAGAAGTTCTCATCATAGTCAACTCCTTGAACTTGTCGAAAACCTTTTGCAACAAGTCGAGCTTTGTAGACAGTAACATTACCGTCAGCGTCAGTCTTCTTCTTGAAGATCCATTTATTCTCTATGGCCTGCTGATCAACACGCAAGTCAACCAAATTCCACACTTTGTTCTCATACATGGATCCCATCTCAGATTTCATGGCCTCGAGCCATTTTGCGGAATCTGGGCTCATCATTGCTTCCTCATAGTTCGTAGGTTCGTCATGGTCAAGTAACATGACCTCTAGAATAGGATTACCGTACCACTCTGGTGCGGATCTTACTCTGGTTGACCTATGAGGTTCGGTAGTAACTTGATCAGAAGTTTCATGATCATCATCATTAGCTTCCTCACTTACTGGTGTAGGAATCACTGGAACTGATTTCAGTGATAAACTACTTTCCAATAAGGGAGCAGATACAATTACCTCATCAAGTTCTACTTGTTGGGGAACGTAGTAATTTCAAAATTTCATACGCACACGCAAGATCATGGTGATGCATAGCAACGAGAGGGAAGAGTATCGTCCACGTACCCTCGTAGACTGTAAGCGGAAGCGTTATGAGAATGCGATTGATGTAGTCGAACGTCTTCACGATCCGACCGATCCAAGTACCGAACGCACGACACCTCCGAGTTCCGCGTTCAGCCCGGTGACGTCCCACGAACTCCAATCCAGTAGAGCTTCACGGGAGAGTTCCGTTGTCACGACGGCGTGTTGACGGTGATGATGTTGCTACCGACGCAGGGCTTCGCCTAAGCACCGCTACGATATGTTCGAGGTGGATTATGGTGGAGGGAGCACCACACACGGCTAAGGGATCAATGATCAGCTTGTGTGTCTAGAGGTGACCCCCTGCCCCCGTATATAAAGGAGCAAGGGAGGAGGAGGCCGGCCCTCATAGGGCGCACCCAAGTGTGGAGTCCTACTAGGACTCCCTAGTCCTAGTAGGATTCCACCTCCCACATGGAATAGGAAAAAGGGAAAGGAGAAGGAGAAGGAAGGAAGGGGGCGCCCCCCTCCCTAGTCCAATTCAGACCAGTCCATGGGGAGGGTGTTGGGAAACATAGTAATTTTAAAAAAAATCCTACACACACGCAAGACCATGGTGATGCATAGCAACGAGAGGGGAGAGTGTGATCTACGTACCCTTGTAGACCGACAGCGGAAGCGTTGTGACAACGCGGTTGATGTAGTCGTATGTCTTCACGATCCGACCGATCCAAGCACCGTTACTCCGGCACCTCCGAGTTCTTGGCACACGTTCAGCTCGATGACGATCCCCGGGCTCCGATCCAGCAAAGCGTCGGGGAGGAGTTCCATCACCACGACGGCGTAGTGACGATCTTGATTTTCTACCGTCGCAGGGCTTCGCCTAAGCACCGCTACAATATGACCGAGGTGGAATATGGTGGAGGGGGGCACCGCACACGACTAAGGAACGATCACGAAGATCAACTTGTCTTCATGGGGTGCCCCTTGCCTCAGTATATAAAGGATGGAGGAGGAGGAGGCCGGCCAAGGCAATTGGTGCGGCCAGGATGTGGAGTCCTACTAGGACTCCAAGTCCTAGTAGGAGTCCACCAAGAGGGGAGGAGGGGAGAAGGAAGTGGAGGAGAAGGAAAGGTGGCCGAGGGGGGGCGCAGCAGCCCCTTGGCCCTTTCTTCTCTTCCCACTAAAGCCCATCAAGGCCCATTGCTTCTCCCGTAACTACCCGGTACTCCAAAAAATACCCGAATCACTCGGAACCTTTCCGATGTCCGAATATAGTCGTCCAATATATCGATCTTTACGTCTCGACCATTTCGAGACTCCTCGTCATGTCCCCGATCTCATCCGGGACTCCGAACTCCTTCGGTACATCAAAACTCATAAACTCATAATATAACTGTCACTGAAACCTTAAGCGTGCGGACCCTATGGTTCGAGAACAATGTAGACATGACCGAGACATGTCTCCAGTCAATAACCAATAGCGGAACCTGGATGCTCATATTGGCTCCTACATATTCTACGAAGATCTTTATCGGTCAGACCGCATAACAACATACGTTGTTCCCTTTGTCATCGGTATGTTACTTGCCCGAGATTCGATCGTCGGTATCCAATACCTAGTTCAATCTCGTTACCGACAAGTCTCTTTACTCGTTCCGTAATACATCATCTCACAACTAACTCATTAGTTGCAATGCTTGCAAGGCTTATGTGATGTGCATTACCGAGAGGGCCCAGAGATACCTCTCCGACAATCGGAGTGACAAATCCTAATCTCGAAATACGCCAACCCAACATGTACCTTTGGAGACACCTATAGAGCTCCTTTATAATCACCCAGTTACGTTGTGACGTTTGGTAGCACACAAAGTGTTCCTCCGACAAACGGGAGTTGCATAATCTCATAGTCATAGGAACATGTATAAGTCATGAAGAAAGCAATAGCAACATACTAAACGATCGGGTGCTAAGCTAATGGAATGGGTCATGTCAATCAGATCATTCACCTAATGATGTGATCCCGTTAATCAAATAACAACTCTTTGTCCATGGTTAGGAAACATAACCATCTTTGATTAACGAGCTAGTCAAGTAGAGGCATACTAGTGACACTCTGTTTGTCTATGTATTCACACATGTATTATGTTTCCGGTTAATACAATTCTAGCATGAATAATAAACATTTATCATGGTATAAGGAAATAAATAATAACTTTATTATTGCCTGTAGGGCATATTTCCTTCAGTCTCCCACTTGCACTAGAGTCAATAATCTAGATCACATTGCCATGTGATTTAACATCAATAGTTCACATCATCATGTGATTAACACCCATAGTTCACATCATCATGTGACCAACACTCAAAGGGTTTACTAGAGTCAATAATCTAGTTCACATCTCTATGTGATTAACACCCAAAGAGTACTAAGATGTGATCATGTTTTGCTTGTGAGAGAAGTTTAGTCAATGGGTCTGCCACATTCAGATCCGTATGTATTTTGCAAATTTCTATGTCAACAATGCTCTGCACAGAGCTACTCTAGCTAATTGCTCCACTTTCAATATGTATCCAGATTGAGACTGAGAGTCATCTGGATTAGTGTCAAAACTTGCATCGATGTAACTCTTTACGACGAACCTTTTTGTCACCTCCATAATCGAGAAACATATCCTTATTCCACTAAGGATAATTTTGACCGCTGTCCAGTGATCTACTCCTAGATCACTATTGTACTCCCTTGCTAAACACAATGTAGGGTATACAATAGATCTGGTACATAGCATGGCATACTTTATAGAACCTATGGCTGAGGCATAGGGAATGACTTTCATTCTCTTTCTATCTTTTGCCGTGGTCGGGCTTTGAGTCTTACTCAATTTCACACCTTGTAACACAGGCAAGAACTCTTTCTTTGACTGTTCCATTTTGAACTACTTCAAAATCTTGTCAAGGTATGTACTCATTGAAAAAACTTATCAAGCGTCTTGATCTATCTCTATAGATCTTGATGCTCAATATGTAAGTAGCTTCACCGAGGTCTTTCTTTGAAAAAACTCCTTTCAAACACTCCTTTATGCTTTGTAGAATAATTCTACATTATTTCTGATCAACAATATGTCATTCACATATACTTATCAGAAATGCTGTAGTGCTCCCACTCACTTTCTTGTAAATACAGGCTTCACCGCAAGTCTGTATAAAACTATATGCTTTGATCATACTATCAAAGCGTTTATTCCAACTCCGAGAGGCTTGCACCAGTCCATAAATGGATCGCTGGAGCTTGCACACTTTGTTAGCTCCTTTTGGATCGACAAAACCTTCCGGCTGCATCATATACAACTCTTCTTCCAGAAATCCATTCAAGAAAGCAGTTTTGACATCCATTTGCCAAATTTCATAATCATAAAATGCGGCAATTGCTAACATGATTCAGACAGACTTAAGCATCGCTACGGGTGAGAAGGTCTCATCGTAGTCAACCCCTTGAACTTGTCGAAAACCTTTTGCGACAATTCTAGCTTTGTAGATAGTAACACTACTATCAGCGTCCGTCTTCCTCTTGAAGATCCATTTATTCTCAATTGCTTGCCAATCAGTGGGCAAGTCAACCAAAGTCCATACTTTGTTCTCATACATGGATCCCATCTCAGATTTCATGGCTTCAAGCCATTTTGCGGAATCTGGGCTCACCATCGCTTCTTCATAGTTCATAGGTTCATCATGGTCAAGTAGCATGACCTACAGAACAGGATTACCGTACCACTCTGGTGCGGATCTCACTCTGGTTTACCTACGAGATACGGTAGTAACTTGATCTGAAGTTACATGATCATCATCATTAGCTTCCTCACTAATTGGTGTAGTAGTCACATGAACAGATTTCTGTATGAACTACTTTCCAATAAGGGAGAAGGTACAATTACCTTATCAAGTTCTACTTTCCTCCCACTCACTTCTTTCGAGAGAACCTCCTTCTCTAGAAAGGATCCATTCTTAGCAACGAATGTCTTGCCTTCCGATCTGTGATAGAAGGTGTACCCAACAGTAACTTTTTGGGTATCCTACGAAGACACACTTTTCCGATTTGGGTTTGAGCTTATCAGGATGAAACTTTTTCACATAAGCATTGCAACCCCAAACTTTAAGAAACGACAACTTTGGTTTCTTGCCAAACCACAGTTCATATAGTGTCGTCTCAACGGATTTAGATGGTGCCCTATTTAACGTGAATGCATCTGTCTCTAATGCATAACCCCAAAACGATAGTGGTAAATCGCTAAGAAGCATCATAGATTGTACTATATCCAATAAAGTACGTTTATGACGTTCGGACACACCATTATGCTGTGGTGTTCCAGGTGGCATGAATTTGTGAAACTATTCCACATTGTTTTAATTGAAGACCAAACTCGTAACTCAAATATTTGTCTCCGCGATCAGATCGTAGAAACCTTATTTTCTTGTCACAATGATTTTCCACTTCACTCTGAAATTCTTTGAACTTTTCAAATGTTTCATACTTATGTTTCATCAAGTAGATATACCCATATCTGCTCAAATCATCTGTGAAGGTCAGAAAATAATGATACCCTCCGCGAGCCTTAACACTCATCGGATCGCATACATCAGTATGTATTTATTTCCAATAAGTCAGTTGCTCGCTCCATAGTTCCGAAGAACAGAGTCTTAGTCATCTTGCCCATGAGGCATGGTTCGCAAGCATCAACTGATTCATAATCAAGTGATTCCAAAAGCCCATCAGCATGGAGTTTCTTCATGCGCTTTACACCAATATGACCTAAACGGCAGTGCTACAAATAAGTTGCACTATCATTATTAACTTTGCATCTTTTGGTTTCAATATTATGGTTATGTGCATCACTATGATCGAGATCCAACGAACTATTTTCATTGGGTGTGTAACCATATAAGGTTTTATTCATGTAAACAGAACAACAATTTATTCTCTTGCTTAAATGAATAACCGTATTACAATAAACATGATCTAATCATATTCATGCTCAACGCAAACACCAAATAACACTTATTCAGGTTCAACACTAATCCCGAAAGTATAGGGAGTGTGCGATGATGATCATATCAATCTTGGAACCACTTCCAACACACATCGACACTTCACCCTTAACTAGTCTCTCTTTATTCTGCAACTCCCGTTTCGAGTTACTAATCTTAGCAACTGAACTAGTATCAAATACTGAGGGGTTGCTTTAAACACTAGTAAAGTACACATCAATAACATGTATATCAAATATACTTATGTTCACTTGCCATCCTTCTTATCTGCCAATCACTTGGGGTAGTTCCGCTTCCAGTGACCAATCCCTTTGCAGTAGAAACACTTAGTCTCAGGCTTAGGACCAGACTTGGGCTTCTTCACTTGAGCAGCAACTTTCTTGCTGTTCTTCTTGAAGTTCCCCTTCTTCCCTCTGCCCTTTTCTTGAAACTAGTGGTCTTGTCTACCATCAACACTTGATGTTTTTCTCGATTTCTACCCTCGTCAATTTCCGCATTACGAAGAGCTTGGGAATTGTTTTCGTTATCCCTTGCATATCATAGTTCATCACGAAGTTCTACTAACTTGGTGATGGTGACAAGAGAATTCTGTCAATCACTATCTTATCTGGAAGATTAACTCCCACTTGATTCAAGCGATTGTAGTACCCAGACAATCTGAGCACATGCTCACTAGTTGAGCGATTCTCCTCTCCATCTTTTAGCTATAGGACTTGTTGGAGAGTTCATATCTCTCAACTCGGGTATTTGCTTGAAATATTAACTTCAACTCCTGGAACATCTCATATGCTCCATGACGTTCAAAACGTCTTTGAAGTCCCCATTCTAAGCCATTAAGCATGGTGCACTAAACTATCAAGTAGTCATCATATTGAGCTAGCCAAACGTTCATAACGTCTGCATCTGCTCCTGCAATAGGTCCGTCACCTAGCGGTGCATCAAGGACATAATTCTTCTGTGCAGCAATGAGGATAAACCTCAGATCACGGATCCAATCCGCATCATTGCTACTAACATCTTTCAACACAATTTTCTCTAGGAACATATCAAAATAAACACAGGGAAGCAACAACGCGAGCTATTGATCTACAACATAATTTGCAAAATACTACCAGGACTAAGTTCATGATAAATTTAAGTTCAATTAATCATATTACTTAAGAACTCCCACTTAGATAGACATCCCTCTAATCCTCTAAGTGATTACGTGATCCAAATCAACTAAACCATGTCCGATCATCACGTGAGATGGAGTAGTTTCATTGGTGAACATCGCTATGTTGATCATATCTGCTATATGATTCACGCTTGACCTTTCGGTCTCCGTGTTCCGAGGCCATATCTGTATATGCTTGGCTCGTCAAGTATAACCTGAGTATTTTGCGTGTGCAACTGTTTTGCACCCATTGTATTTGAACGTAGAGCCTATCACACCCAATCATCACGTGGTGTCTCAGCACGAAGAACTTTCGCAACGGTGCATACTCAGGGAGAACACTTCTTGATAATTAGTGAGAGATCATCTTATAATGCTACCGTCAATCAAAGCAAGATAAGATGCATAAAAGATAAACACCACATGCAATCAATATAAGTGATATGATATGGCCACCATCATCTTGTGCTTGTGATCTCCATCTTCGAAGCACCGTCATGATCACCATCGTCACCGGCGCGACACCTTGATCTCCATCGTAGCATCGTTGTCGTCTCGCCAATCTTATGCTTCCACGACTATCGCTACTGCTTAGTGATAAAGTAAAGCATTACAGCGCGATTGCATTGCATACAATAAAGCGACAACCATATGGCTCCTGCCAGTTGCCGATAACTCGGTTACAAAACATGATCATCTCATACAATAAAATTTAGCATCATGTCTTGATCATATCACATCACAACATGCCCTGCAAAAACAAGTTAGACGCCCTCTACTTTGTTGTTGCAAGTTTTACGTGGCTGCTACGGGCTTAAGCAAGAACCAATCTTACCTACGCATCAAAACCACAACGATAGTTTGTCAAGTTGGTGATGTTTTAACCTTCGCAAGGACCGGGCGTAGCCACACTCGGTTCAACTAAAGTTGGAGAAACTGTCACCCGCTAGCCACCTTTGTGCAAAGCACGTCGGGAGAACCGGTCTCGCGTAAGCGTACGCGTAATGTCGGTCCGGGCCGCTTCGTCCAACAATACCGCCGAACCAAAGTATGACATGCTGGTAAGCAGTATGACTTATATCGCCCACAACTCACTTGTGTTCTACTCGTGCATATAACATCAACACATAAAACCTAGGCTCGGATGCCACTGTTGGGAAACGTAGTAATTTTAAAAAATTTCCTACCCACACGCAAGATCATGGTGATGCATAGCAACGAGAGGGGAGAGTGTGATCTACGTACCCTTGTAGACCGACAGCAGAAGCGTTGTGACAACGCGGTTGATGTAGTCGTACGTCTTCACGATCCGACCGATCCAAGCACCGTTACTCCGGCACCTCCGAGTTCTTGGCACACGTTCAACTCGATGACGATCCCCGGGCTCCGATCCAGCAAAGCATCAGGGAGGAGTTCCGTCAGCACGACGGCGTGGTGACGATCTTGATGTTCTACCGTCGCAGGGCTTCGCCTAAGCACCGCTACAATATGACCGAGGTGAAATATGGTGGAGGGGGGCACCGCACACGGTTAAGGAACGATCACGAAGATCAACTTGTCTTCATGGGGTGCCCCTTGCCTCAGTATATAAAGGATGGAGGAGGAGGAGGCCGGCCAAGGCAATTGGTGCGGCCAGGATGTGGAGTCCTACTAGGACTCCAAGTCCTAGTAGGAGTCCACCAAGAGGGGAGGAAGGGAGAAGGAAGTGGAAGAGAAGGAAAGGTGGCCGGCCCCCTTTTCCCTAGTCCAATTCGGACCAGAGGGGAGGGGGGCACAGCAGCCCCTTGGCCCTTTCTCCTCTTCCCACTAAAGCTCATCAAGGCCCATTGCTTCTCCCGTAACTACCCGGTACTCCGAAAAATACCCGAATCACTCGGAACCTTTCCGATGTCCGAATATAGTCGTCCAATATATCAATCTTTATGTCTCAACCATTTCGAGACTCCTCGTCATGTCCCTGATCTCATTCGGGGTTCCGAACTCCTTCGGTACATCAAAACTCATAAACTCATAATATAACTGTCATCGAAACCTTAAGCGTGCGGACCCTACGGTTCGAGAACAATGTAGACATGACCGAGACATGTCTCCGGTCAATAACCAATAGCGGAACCTGGATGCTCATATTGGCTCCTACATATTCTACGAAGATCTTTATCGGTCAGACCGCATAACAACATACGTTGTTCCCTTTGTCATCGGTATGTTACTTGCCCGAGATTCGATCGTCGGTATCCAATACCTAGTTCAATCTCGTTACCGGCAAGTCTCTTTACTCGTTCCGTAATACATCATCTCACAACTAACTCATTAGTTGCAATGCTTGCAAGGCTTATGTGATGTGCATTACCGAGAGGGCCCAGAGATACCTCTCCGACAATCGGAGTGACAAATCCTAATCTCGAAATACGCCAACCCAACATGTACCTTTGGAGACACCTGTAGAGCTCCTTTATAATCACCCAATTACGTTGTGACATTTGGTAGCACACAAAGTGTTCCTCCGGCGAACGGGAGTTGCATAATCTCATAGTCATAGGAACATGTATAAGTCATGAAGAAAGCAATAGCAACATACTAAACGATCGGGTGCTAAGCTAATGGAATGGGTCATGTCAATCAGATCATTCACCTAATGATGTGATCCCGTTAATCAAATAACAATTCTTTGTCCATGGTTAGGAAACATAACCATCTTTGATTAACGAGCTAGTCAAGGAGAGGCATACTAGTGACACTCTGTTTGTCTATGTATTCACACATGTACAAATCCTAATCTCGATCTATGCCGACTCAACAAGTACCATCGGAGAAACCTATAGAGCACCTTTATAATCACCCAGTTACGTTGTGACGTTTGGTAGCACACAAAGTGTTCCTCTGGTATTCGGGAGTTGCATAATCTCATAGTCATAGGAACATGTATAAGTCATGAAGAAAGCAGTAGCAACAAACTAAAAGATCATCGTGCTAAGCTAACGGAATGGGTCAAGTCAATCACATCATTCTCTAATGATGTGATCTCGTTAATCAAATGACAACTCATGTCCATGGCTAGGAAACTTAACCATCTTTGATTCAACGGGCTAGTCAAGTAGAGGCATACTAGTGACACTCTGTTTGTCTATGTATTCACACATGTATTATGTTTCCGGTTAATACAATTCTAGCATGAATAATAAACATTTATCATGGTATAAGGAAATAAATAATAACTTTATTATTGCCTCTAGGGCATATTTCCTTCAGAGGGGTGCGGCCACCCTTTGAGGCCTTTCTCTCCTTTCCTGTATGGCCCATTAAGGCCCAATACGAATTCCCGTAACTCTCCTGTACTCCGAAAAATACCCGAATCACTCAGAACCTTTCCGATGTCTGAATATAGTTGTCCAATATATCGATCTTTACGTCTCGACCATTTTGAGACTCCTCGTCATGTCCCCGATCTCATCCGGGACTCCAAACGACCATCGGTACATCAAATCACATAACTCATAATAAAAATCGTCACAGAATGTTAAGCGTGCAGACCCTACGGGTTCGAGAACTATGTAGACATGACTGAGACACATCTCCGGTCAATAACCAATAGCGGAACCTGGATGCTCATATTGGCTCCTACATATTCTACGAAGATCTTTATCGGTCAAACCGCATAACAACATACGTTGTTCCCTTGGTCATCGGTATGTTACTTGCCCGAGATTCGGTCGTCGGTATCTTAATACCTAGTTCAATCTCGTTACCGGCAAGTCTCTTTACTCGTTCCGTAATACATCATCCCGCAACTAACTCATTAGTTGCATTGCTTGCAAGGCTTATTATGATGTGCATTACCGAGAGGGCCCAGAGATACCTCTCCGACAATCTTAGTGACAAATCCTAATCTTGATCTATGCCAACTCAACAAGTACCTTCGGAGACACCTGTAGAGCACGTTTATAATCACCCAATTATGTTGTGATGTTTGGTAGCACACAAAGTGTTCCTCCGGTATTCAGGAGTTGCATAATCGCATAGTCATAGGAACATGTATAAGTCATGAAGAAATCAATAGCAACAAACTAAACGATCATCGTGCTAAGCTAACGGAATGGGTCAAGTCAATCACATCATTCTCCTAATGATGTGATCCCATTAATCAAATGACAACTCATGTCCATGGCTAGGAAACATAACCATCTTTGATCAACGAGCTAGTCAAGTAGAGGCATACTAGTGACACTTTGTTTGTCTATGTATTCAGACATGTATCAAGTTTCCGGTTAATACAATTCTAGCATGAATAATAAACATTTATCATGAAATAAGGAAATAAATAATATCTTTATTATTGCCTCTAGGGAATATTTCCTTCACTACTTTCCTCGCACTCACTTCTTTCGAGAGAAACTCCTTCTCTAGAAAGGATCAATTCTTAGCAATGAATATCTTGCCTTCAGATCTGTGATAGAAGATGTACCCAACAGTCTCCTTTGGGTATCCTATGAAGACACATTTCTCTGATCTGGGCTCGAGCTTATCAGGTTGAAGCTTTTTCACATAAGCATCGCAGCCCCAAACTTTAAGAAACGACAACTTGGGTTTCTTGACAAACCATAGTTCATAAGGTGTCGTCTCAACGGATTTAGATGGTGCCCTATTTATCGTGAATGCAGCTGTCTCTAAAGCATAACCCCAAAACGTTAGCGGTAAATCAATGGGAGACATCATAGATCGCACCATATCTAGTAAAGTACAATTACGATGTTCGGACACACCATTATGTTGTGGTGTTCAGGGTGGCGTGAGTTGCGAAACTATTCCGCATTGTTTCAAATGAAGACCAAACTCGTAACTCAAATATTCTACTCCACGATCAGATTGCAGAAACTTTATTTTCTTGTTACGATGATTTTCCACTTCACTCTGAAATTCTTTGAACTTTTCAAATGTTTCAGACTTATGTTTCATTAAGTAGATATACCCATATCTGCTCAAATCATTTGTGAAGGTGAGAAAATAACGATATCCGTCGCGAGCCTCAATGTTCATTGGACCATATACATAAGTATGTATGATTTCTAATAACTATGTTGCTCGCTCCATTGTTCCGGAGAACGGAGTTTTAGTCATCTTGCTCACGAGGCATGGTTCGCAAGTACCAAGTGATTCATAATCAAGTGATTCCAGAAGTCCATCAGAATGAAGTTTCTTCATGCGCTTTACACCAATATGACCCAAACGGCAGTGCCACAAATAAGTTGCACTATGAGTATCAACTTTGCATCTTTTGGCTTCAATACTATGAATATGTGTATCACTACTATCAAGATTCAGTAAAAATAGACCACTCATCAAGGGTGCATGACCATAAAAGATATTACTCATATAAATAGAACAACCATTATTCTCTGATTTAAATGAATAACCGTCTCCCATCAAACAAGATCCAGATATAATGTTCATGCTCAACGCTGTCACCAAGTAACAATTATTTAGGTCTAAAACTAATCTTGAAGGTAGATGTAGAGGTAGCGTGCCGGCGACGATCACATCGACTTTGGAACCATTTCCCACGCGCATCGTCACCTCATCCTTAGCCAATCTTCGCTTAATCTGTAGCCCATGTCTCGAGTTGCAAATATTAGCAACAGAACCAGTATCAAATACCCAGGCGCTACTGCGAGCATTAGTAAGGTACACATCAATAACATGTATATCAAATATACCTTTCACTTTGCCATCCTTCTTCTCCGCTAAATACTTGGGGCAGTTCCGCTTTTAGTGACCAGTCCCTTTGCAGTAGAAGCACACAGTTTCAAGCTTAGGTCCAGACTTGGGTTTCTTCACTTGAGCAGCAACTGGCTTGCTGTTCTTCTTGAAGTTCCCTTTCTTCCCTTTATCCTTTTTCTTGAAACTAGTGGCCTTGTTGACCATCAACACTTGATGCTCCTTCTTGATTTCTACCTCCGCAGCCTTTAGCATTGCGAAGAGCTCAGGAATTGTCTTATCCATCCCTTGCATATTATAGTTTATTACGAAGCTCTTGTAGCTTGGTGGCAGTGATTGAAGAACTCTGTCAATGACACTATCATCAGGAAGTTTAACTCCCAGCTGAGTCAAGTGGTTGAGGTACCCAAACATTCTGAGTATATGTTCACTGACAGAACTATTCTCCTCCATTTTGCAGCCATAGAACTTATTGGAGACTTCATATCTCTCAATCCGGGCATTTGCTTGAAATATTAACTTTGAAGGAAATATGCCCTAGAGGCAATAATAAAGTTGTTATTTATATTTCCTTACATCATGAAAAATGTTTATTATTCATGCTAGAATTGTATTAACCGGAAAATTAGTACATGTGTGAATACATAGACAAACAGAGTGTCACTAGTATGCCTCTACTTGACTAGCTCGTTAATCAAAGATGGTTAAGTTTCCTAGCCATGGACAAGAGTTGTCATTTGATGAACGTGATCACATCATTAGAGAATGATGTGATTGACTTGACCCATCCGTTAGCTTAGCACTATGATCGTTTAGTTTATTGATATTGCTTTCTTCATAACTTATACATGTTCCTATGACTATGAGATCATGCAACTCCCAAATACCGGAGGAACACTTAGTGTGCTATCAAACGTCACAATGTAACTGGGCGACTGTAAAGATGCTCTACAGGTGTCTCCGATGGTGTTTGTTGAGTTGGCATAGATCAAGATTAGGATTAGTCACTCCGAGTATCGGAGAGGTATCTCTGGGCCCTCTCGGTAATGCACATCACTATAAGCCTTGCAAGCAATGTAACTAATGAGTTAGTTACGGGATGATGCATTACAGAACGAGTAAAGAGAGTTGGCTATAACGAGATTGAACTAGGTATTGAGATACCGACGATCGAATCTCAGGCAAGTAACATACCGATGACAAAGGGAAGAACGTATGTTGTTATGCGGGTTGATCGACTCCGTAGAATATGTGGGAGTCAATATGAACATCCAGGTTCTGCTATTGGTTATTGACCGGAGGCGTGTCTCAGTCATGTCTACATAGTTCTCGAACCCGTAGGGTCCGCACGCTTAATGTTGGGTGACGATTGTTATTATGAGTTTATGTGTTTTGATGTACCGAAGGTAGTTCAGAGTCCCGGATGTGATCACGGACATGACGAGGAGTCTCGAAATGGTCGAGATATAAAGATCGATATATTGGATGACTATGTTTGGACACCGGAAAGGTTTCGAGAGAGTTCGGGCATATACCGGAGTACCGGGGGGTTACCGGAACCCCCCGCGGAGTCAATGGGCCTTAATGGGCCATAGTGGAAAGGAGGAGGAGGTGGCCAAGGTAGGGGCGCGCCCCCAAGCCCAATCCAAATTGGGAGGGGGGCCCCTTTCCTTCTCTCCTTCTCCCCCTTCCTTCCCTCTCCTACTCCAACTAGGGAAGGGGGGATCCTACTCCCACCGGGAGTAGGACTCCCCCCTTGGGCGTGCTTAGGAAGCCGGCTCTCTCCCCCTCTGCCACTCCTTTATATAAGGAGGAGGGGGTGTTGGGGTCAAAAATTTCCTACACACACGCAAGATCATGGTCATGCATAGCAACGAGAGGGGAGAGTGTCGTCCGCGTACCCTCGTAGACCATAAGCGGAAGCGTTATGAGAACGTGGTTGATGTAGTCGTACGTCTTCACGATCCGACCGATCCAAGTACCGAACGTACGACACCTCCGAGTTTAGCACACATTCAGTTCGGTGACGTCCCACGAACTCTGATCCAGCAGAGCTTCGAGGGAGAGTTTCGTCAGCACGACGGCGTGATGAGGTGATGATGATGCTACCAACGCAGGGTTCGCCTAAGCACCGCTACGATATGACCGAGGTGGATTATGGTGGAGGGGGGCACCACACATGGCTAAAAGATCAACTGATCACTTGTGTCTCCATGGGGTGCCTCCTGTTGGGGAACGTAGTAATTTCAAAAAAAAAATCCTACGCACACGCAAGATCATGGTGATGATATAGCAACGAGGGGAGAGTGTTGTCTACGTACCCTCGTAGACCGAAGCGGAAGCGTTGACGCAACGTAGAGGAAGTAGTCGTACGTCCTCCGGTTCAACCGATCCAAGTACCGTTACTCCGGCACCTCCGAGTTCTTGACACGCGTACAGCTCGATGACGCACCCTCGATCTCCGATCCAGCAGAGGCGCCGAGGGGGAGTTCCGTCAGCATGACGGCGTGGTGACGATCTTGATGTTCTCCTGTTGCAGGGCTTCGCCTAAGCACCGCTACAATATGACCGAGGTGTAATATCGTGGAGGGGGGCACCGCACACGGCTAAGGAACGATCAATGATCAACTTGTGTGTTCTAGGGTGCCCCCTACCTCCATATATAAAGGAGGGAGGGAGGAGGTGGCCGGCCCTAGGGGGGGCGCGCCATGAGGAGGGGGAAACCTACTCCAAGTAGGTTTCCCTCTCTTTTCCTTATCTTATTTGGAGGGGGAAGGAAAGAGTACTAGTATTAGGAAGTAGTACTAGTAGTAGTAATAGGAAGAGGGGGAAGGAGAAAGGAAAGGGGGGGCCGGCCCCCCTCCCCAATTCGGATTGGGCTTGGGGGGGCGCGCCCCCCTCCCTTGCTCCTTCTCTCTTCTTCCTACATGGGCCCAATAAGGCCCATATACCTCCCGGGGGGTTCCGGTAACCTCCCGGGGCTCCAAACTTCTCCGGAACCTTTTCCGGTGTCCAAATATATCCGTCCAATATATCAATCTTTATGTCTCGACCATTTCGAGACTCCTCGTCATGTCCGCAATCATATCCGGGACTCCGAACAACCTTCGGTACATCAAAATACATAAACTCATAATATAACTGTCATCGAAACCTTAAGCGTGCGGACCCTACGGTTCGAGAACGATGTAGACATGACTGAGACACATCTCTGGTCAATAACCAATAGCGGGACCTGGATGCCCATATTGGTTCCTACATATTCTACGAAGATCTTTATCGATCAAACCGCATAACAACATACGTTGTTCCCTTTGTCATCGGTATGTTACTTGTCCGAGATTCGATCGTCGGTATCCAATACCTAGTTCAATCTCGTTATCGACAAGTCTCTTTACTCGTTCTGTAATACTTCATCTTATAACTAACTCATTAGTTACATGCTTGCAAGGCTTAGGTGATGAGCATTGCCGAGAGGGCCCAGAGATACCTCTCCGACAATCGGAGTGACAAAACCTAATCTCGAATTATGCTAACTCAACATGTACCTTCGGAGACACCTGTAGTACTCCTTTATAATCACCCAGTTACGTTGTGACGTTTGGTAGTACCCAAAGTGTTCCTCCGGTAAACGGGAGTTACACAATTCTCATAGTTACAGGAACATGTATAAGTCATGAAGGAAGCAATAGCAGAATACTAAACGATCAAGTGCTAAGCTAACGGGATGGGTCATGTCAATCACTTCATTCTCCTAATGATGTGATCCCATTAATCAAATGACAACACATGTCAATGGTTAGGAAACATAACCATCTTTGATTAATGAGCTAGTCAAGTAGAGGCATACTAGTGACTATATGTTTGTCTATGTATTCACACATGTATCATGTTTCCGGTTAATACAATTCTAGCATGAATAATAAACATTTATCATGAAATGAGGAAATAAATAATAACTTTATTATTGCCTCTAGGGCATATTTCCTTCAGTCTCCCACTTGCACTAGAGTCAATAATCTAGATTACATAGTAATGATTCTAACACCCATGGAGTCTTGGTGCTGATCATGTTTTGCTCGTGAGAGAGGCTTAGTCAATGGGTCTGCAACATTCAGATCCGTATGTATCTTGCAAATCTCTATGTCTCCCACTTGGACTTGATCCCGAATGGAATTGAAGCGTCTCTTGATGTGCTTGGTCCTCTTGTGAAATCTGGATTCCTTTGCCAAGGCAATTGCACCAGTATTGTCACAAAAGATCTTCATTGGCCCCGATGCACTAGGTATGACACCTAGATCAGAAATGAACTCCTTCATCGAGACTCCTTCATTTGCTGCTTCAGAAGCAGCTATGTACTCCGCTTCACATGTAGATCCCGCCAAGACGCTTTGTTTAGAACTGCACCAACTTACAGCTCCACCGTTTAATAAAAACACGTATCCGGTCTGCGATTTAGAATCGTCCGGATCAGTGTCAAAGCTTGCATCGACGTAACCATTTACGACTAGCTCTTTGTCACCTCCATATACGAGAAACATATCCTTAGTCCTTTTCAGGTATTTCAGGATGTTCTTGACCGCTGTCCAGTGATCCACTCCTGGATTACTTTGGTACCTACCTGCCTTGCTTATTGCTAAGCATACGTCAGGTCTGGTACACAACATTGCATACATGATAGAGCCTATGGCTGAAGCATAGGGAACATCTTTCATTTTCTCTCTATCTTCTGCTGTGGTCGGGCATTGAGTTTGACTCAACTTTACACCTTGTAGCACAGGCAAGAATCCTTTCTTTGCCTGATCCATTTTTGAACTTTTTCAAAATTTTGTCAAGGTATGTACTTTGTGAAAGTCCTATTAAGCGTCTTGATCTATCTCTATAGATCTTGATGCCCAATATGTAAGCAGCTTCACCGAGGTCTTTCATAGAAAAACTTTTATTCAAGTATCCCTTTATGCTATCCAGAAATTCTATATCATTTCCAATTAATAATATGTCATCAACATATAAAACTAGAAATGCTACAGAGCTCCCACTCACTTTCTTGTAAATACAGGCTTCTCCAAAAGTCTGTATAAAACCATATGCTTTGATCACACTATCAAAACGTTTATTCCAACTCCGAGATGCTTGCACCAGTCCATAAATGGAACGTTGGAGCTTGCACACTTTGTCAGCACTTTTTGGATCAACAAAACCTTCAGGTTGCATCATATACAACTCTTCTTCTAGAAATCCATTCAAGAATGCAGTCTTGACATCCATTTGCCAAATTTCATAATCATGAAATGCAGCAATAGCCAACATGATCCGGACAGACTTAAGCATCGCTACGGGTGAGAAAGTCTCATCGTAGTCAACCCCTTGAACTTGTCGAAAACCTTTTGCAACAAGTCGAGCTTTGTAGACAGTAACATTACCATCAGCGTCAGTCTTCTTCTTAAAGATCCATTTATTCTCAATGGCTTGCCGATCATCGGGCAAGTCAACCAAAGTCCATACTTTGTTTTCATACATGGATCCTATCTCAGATTTCATGGACTCTAGCCATTTTGCGGAATCTGGGCTCATCATCGCTTCCTCATAGTTCGTAGGTTCATCATGGTCTAGTAACATGACTTCCAGAATAGGATTTTCGTACCACTCTGGTGCGGATCTTACTCTGGTAGACCTACGAGGTTCAGTAGAAACTTGATCTGAAGTTTCATGATCAATATCATTAGCTTCCTCACTAATTGGTGTAGTTGTCACAGGAACCGGTTCTTGTGATGAACTACTTTCCAATAAGGGAGTAGATACAGTTATCTCATCAAGTTCTACTTTCCTCCCACTCACTTCTTTCGAGAGAAACTCCTTCTCTAGAAAGGATCCGATTTTAGCAACGAAAATCTTGCCTTCAGATCTGTGATAGAAGGTGTACCCAATTGTCTCCTTTGGGTATCCTATGAAGACACATTTCTCCGATTTGGGTTCGAGCTTATCTGGTTGAAGTTTCTTCACATAAGCATCGCAGCCCCAAACTTTGAGAAACGACAACTTTGGTTTCTTGCCAAACCACAGTTCATAAGGCGTCGTCACAACGGATTTTGATGGTGCCCTATTTAACGTGAATGCGGCCGTCTCTAAAGCATAACCCCAAAACGATAGCGGTAAATCGGTAAGAGACATCATAGATCGCACCATATCAAGTAAAGTACGATTACGACGTTCGGACACACCATTTCGCTGTGGTGTTCCAGGTGGCGTGAGTTGCGAAACTATTCCACATTGTTTCAAATGTAAACCAAACTCGTAACTCAAATATTCTCCTCCATGATCAGATCGTAGAAACTTTATTTTCTTGTTACGATGATTTTCTACTTCACTCTGAAATTCTTTGAACTTTTCAAATGTTTCAGACTTGTGCTTCATCAAGTAGATATACCCATATCTGCTCAAATCATCTGTGAAGGTGAGGAAATAACGATATCCGCCACGAGCCTCAACATTCATCGGACCACATACATCTGTATGTATGATTTCCAACAAATTTGTTGCTCTCTCCATAGATCTGGAGAACGGTGTCTTGGTCATCTTGCCCATGAGGCACGGTTCGCAAGTACCAAGTGATTCATAATCAAGTGATTCCAGAAGTCCATCAGTATGGAGTTTCTTCATGCGTTTTACACCGATATGACCTAAACGGCAGTGCCACAAATATGTTGCACTATCATTATCAACTCTGCATCTTTTGGCTTCAACATTATGAATATGTGTATCACTACTATCGAGATTTAATAAAAATAGACCACTCTTCAAGGGTGCATGACCATAAAAGATATTACTCATATAAATAGAACAACCATTATTCTCTGATTTAAATGAATAACCGTCTCGCATCAAACAAGATCCAGATATAATGTTCATGCTCAACGCAGGCACCAAATAACAATTATTCAGGTCTAAAACTAATCCCGATGGTAGATGTAGAGGTAGCGTATCGACCGCGATCACATCGACTTTGGAACCATTTCCCACGCGCATCGTCACCTCGTTCTTAACTAATCTTCGCTTAATCCGTAGTCCCTGTTTCGAGTTGCAAATGTTAGCAACAGAACCAGTATCAAATACCCAGGTGCTACTGCGAGCATTAGTAAGGTACACATCAATAACATGTATATCACATATACCTTTGTTCACTTTGCCATCCTTCTTATCCGCCAAATACTTGGGGCAGTTCCGCTTCCAGTGTCCAGTCTGCTTGCAGTAGAAGCACTCAGTTTCAGGGTTAGGTCCAGACTTGGGTTTCTTCACTTGAGCAGCAACTTGTTTGCCGTTCCTTTTGAAGTTCCCCTTCTTCTTCCCTTTGCCCCTTTTCTTGAAACCAGTGGTCTTGTTGACCATCAACACTTGATGCTCCTTTTTGATTTCTACCTCCGCGGCTTTCAGCATCGCGAAGAGCTCGGGAATAGTCTTGTTCATCCCTTGCATATTATAGTTCATCACAAAGCTCTTGTAGCTTGGTGGCAGTGATTGGAGAATTCTGTCAATGACGCTATCATCCGGAAGATTAACTCCCAGTTGAATCAAGTGATTATTATACCCAGACATTTTGAGTATATGCTCACTGACAGAACTATTCTCGTCCATCTTGGAGCTGTAGAACTTATTGGAGACTTCATATCTCTCAATCCGGGCATTTGCTTGAAATATTAACTTCAACTCCTGGAACATCTCATATGCCCCATGACGTTCAAAATGTCGTTGAAGACCCGGTTCTAAGCCGTAAAGCATGGCACACTGAACTATAGAGTAGTCATCAGCTTTGCTCTGCCAGACGTTCTTAACGTCGTCAGTTGCATCAGCAGCAGGCCTGGCACCCAGCGGTGCTTCCAGGACGTAACTCTTCTGTGCAGCAATGAGGATAATCCTCAGGTTACGGACCCAGTTCGTGTAATTGCTACCGTCATCTTTCAACTTTGCTTTCTCAAGGAACGCATTAAAATTCAACGGAACAATAGCACGAGCCATCTATCTACATACAAACATAGACAAGCAAAATACTATCAGGTACTAAGTTCATGATAAATTTAAGTTCAATTAATCATATTACTAAAGAACTCCCACTTAGACAGACATCTCTCTAGTCATCTAAGTGATTACGTGATCCAAATCAACTAAACCATGTCCGATCATCACGTGAGATGGAGTAGTTTCAATGGTGAACATCTCTATGTTGATCATATCTACTATATGATTCACGCTCGACCTTTCGGTCCCCGTGTTCCGAGGCCATATCTGTATATGCTAGGCTCGTCAAGTATAACCTGAGTATTCCGCGTGTGCAACTGTTTTGCACCCGTTGTATTTGAACGTAGAGCCTATCACACCCGATCATCACGTGGTGTCTCAACACGAAGAACTTTTGCAACGGTGCATACTCAGGGAGAACACTTCTTGATAATTAGTGAGAGATCATCTTAAAATGCTACCGCCAAACAAAGCAAGATAAGATGCAAAAAGGATAAACATCACATGCAATCAATATAAGTGATATGATATGGCCATCATCATCTTGTGCTTGTGATCTCCATCTTCGAAGCACCGTCGTGATCACCATCGTCACCGGCGCGACACCTTGATCTCCATCGTAGAATCGTTGTCGTTACGCCATCTATTGCTTCTACGACTATCGCTATCGCTTAGAGATAAAGTAAAGCAATTACAGGGCGTTTGCATTTCATACAATAAAGCGACAACCATATGGCTCCTGCCAGTTGCCGATAACTTCGGTTACAAAACATGATCATCTCATACAATAAAATATAGCATCATGTCTTGGCCATATCACATCACAACATGCCCTGCAAAAACAAGTTAGACGTCCTCTACTTTGTTGTTGCAAATTTTGCGTGGCTGCTACGGGCTTAAGCAAGAACCAATCTCACCTACGCATCAAAACCACAACGATAGTTTGTCAAGTTGGTGATGTTTTAACCTTCACAAGGACCGGGCGTAGCCACACTCGGTTCAACTAAAGTGAGAGAGACAGACACCCGCCAGCCACCTTTAAGCTCGAGTGCTCGTAACGGTGAAACCAGTCTCGCGTAAGCGTACGCGTAATGTCGGTCCGGGCCGCTTCATCTCACAATACCGCTGACCCAAAGTATGACATGCTGGTAGGCAGTATGACTTATATCGTCCACAACTCACTTGTGTTCTACTCGTGCATATAACATCAACGCATAAATCCTAGGCTCGGATGCCACTGTTGGGGAACGTAGTAATTTCAAAAAAAAAAATCCTACGCACACGCAAGATCATGGTGATGATATAGCAACGAGGGGAGAGTGTTGTCTACATACCCTCGTAGACCGAAGCGGAAGCGTTGACGCAACGTAGAGGAAGTAGTCGTACGTCCTCCGGTTCAACCGATCCAAGTACCGTTACTCTGGCACCTCCGAGTTCTTGACACGCGTACAGCTCGATGACGCACCCTCGATCTCCGATCCAGCAGAGGCGCCGAGGGGGAGTTCCGTCAGCACGACGGCGTGGTGACGATCTTGATGTTCTCCTGTTGCAGGGCTTCGCCTAAGCACCGCTACAATATGACTGAGGTGTAATATCGTGGAGGGGGGCACCGCACACGGCTAAGGAACGATCAATGATCAACTTGTGTGTTCTAGGGTGCCCCCCTACCTCCGTATATAAAGGAGGGAGGGAGGAGGTGGCCGTCCCTAGGGGGGCGCGCCATGAGGAGGGGGAAACCTACTCCAAGTAGGTTTCCCTCTCTTTTCCTTATCTTATTTGGAGGGGGAAGGAAAGAGTACTAGTATTAGGAAGTAGTACTAGTAGTAGTAATAGGAAGAGGGGGAAGGAGAAAGGAAAGGGGGGGCCGGCCCCCCTCCCCAATTCGGATTGGGCTTGGGGGGGCGCGCCCCCCTCCCTTGCTCCTTCTCTCTTCTTCCTACATGGGCCCAATAAGGCCCATATACCTCCCGGGGGGTTCCGGTAACCTCCCGGGGCTCCAAACTTCTCCGGAACCTTTTCCGGTGTCCAAATATATCCGTCCAATATATCAATCTTTATGTCTCGACCATTTCGAGACTCCTCGTCATGTCCGCAATCATATCCGGGACTCCGAACAACCTTCGGTACATCAAAATACATAAACTCATAATATAACTGTCATCGAAACCTTAAGCGTGCGGACCCTACGGTTCGAGAACGATGTAGACATGACTGAGACACATCTCTGGTCAATAACCAATAGCGGGACCTGGATGCCCATATTGGTTCCTACATATTCTACGAAGATCTTTATCGGTCAAACCGCATAACAACATACGTTGTTCCCTTTGTCATCGGTATGTTACTTGTCCGAGATTCGATCGTCGGTATCCAATACCTAGTTCAATCTCGTTATCGACAAGTCTCTTTACTCGTTCTGTAATACTTAATCTTATAACTAACTCATTAGTTACATGCTTGCAAGGCTTAGGTGATGAGCATTGCCGAGAGGGCCCAGAGATACCTCTCCGACAATCGGAGTGACAAAACCTAATCTCGAATGATGCTAACTCAACATGTACCTTCGGAGACACCTGTAGTACTCCTTTATAATCACCCAGCTACGTTGTGACGTTTGGTAGTACCCAAAATGTTCCTCCGGTAAACGGGAGTTACACAATTCTCATAGTTACAGGAACATGTATAAGTCATGAAGGAAGCAATAGCAGAATACTAAACGATCAAGTGCTAAGCTAACGGGATGGGTCATGTCAATCACCTCATTCTCCTAATGATGTGATCCCATTAATCAAATGACAACACATGTCAATGGTTAGGAAACATAACCATCCTTGATTAATGAGCTAGTCAAGTAGAGGCATACTAGTGACTATATGTTTGTCTATGTATTCACACATGTATCATGTTTCCGGTTAATACAATTCTAGCATGAATAATAAACATTTATCATGAAATGAGGAAATAAATAATAACTTTATTATTGCCTCTAGGGCATATTTCCTTCACCTCCTCCCCCGTATATAAAGGAGTGGAGGAGGGGGAGGGCCGGCCCTCTACTATGGCGTGCCCTGGGGAGTCCTACTCCCACCGGGAGTAGGATTCCCCCTTCCATGTAGTAGGAGTAGGAGAGAAGGAAAGGGAAAAGAGAAGAGAAGGAAGGAGGGGGCGCCGCCCCTCCCCCTAGTCCAATTCGGACTAGGCCTTGGGGGGCGCGCAACCTCCCCTCTCTCTTCCCCCTAAAGCCCAATAAGGCCCATATACTCCCCGACGAATTGCCGTAACTCTGTGGTACTCCGATAAATACCCGAACCACTCAGAACCTTTCCAATGTCTGAATATAGCCTTACAATATATTGATCTTTACGTCTTGAACATTTCGAGACTCCTTGTCATGTCTCTGATCTCATCCGGGACTCCGAACAACCTTCAGTACATCAAAACACATAAACTCATAATACCGATCGTCACCGAACGTTAAGCGTGCGGACCCTACGGGTTTGAGAACTATGTAGACATGACCGAGACTCATCTCCGATCAATAACAAATAGCGTAACCTGGATGCTCATATTGGCTCCTACATATTCTATGAAGATCTTTATCGGTTAAATCGCATAACGGTATACGTTGTTCCCTTTGTCATCGGTATGTTACTTGCCCGAGATTCGATCGTCCGTATCTCAATACCTAGTTCAATCTCGTTACCAGCAAGTCTCTTTACTCGTTCCGTAGTGCATCATCCAGCAACTAACTCATTAGTCACATTGCTTGCAAGGCTTATAGTGATGTGCATTACCGAGAGGGCCCAGAGATACTTCTCCGACAATCGGAGTGACAAATCCTAATCTCGATCTATGCCGACTCAACAAGTACCATCAGAGAAACCTGTAGAGCACCTTTATAATCACCCAGTTACGTTGTGACGTTTGGTAGCACACAAAGTGTTCCTCCGGTATTCGGGAGTTGCATAATCTCATAGTCAGAGGAACATGTATAAGTCATGAAGAAAGCAGTAGCAACAAACTAAACGATCATCGTGCTAAGCTAACGGAATGGGTCAAGTCAATCACATCATTCTCTAATGATGTGATCTCGTTAATCAAATGACAACTCATGTCCATGGCTAGGAAACTTAACCATCTTTGATTCAACGGGCTAGTCAAGTAGAGGCATACTAGTGACACTCTGTTTGTCTATGTATTCACACACGTACTAAGTTTCCGGTTAATACAATTCTAGCATGAATAATAAACATTTATCATGATATAAGGAAATAAATAATAACTTTATTATTGCCTCTAGGGCATATTTCCTTCAGTTTCCCACTTGCACTAGAGTCAATAATCTAGTTCACATCTTTATGTGACGAGTTCACATCTCCATGTGACTAATACACAAAGGGTTTACTAGAGTCAATAATCTAGTTCACATTGCTATGTGATAAACACCCAAAGAGTGATCATGTTTTGCTTGTGAGAGAAGTTTAGCCTACGGGTCTGCAACATTCAGATCTGTATGTATTTCGCAAATTTCTATGTCTACAATGCTCTGCATGGAGCTACTCTAGCTAATTGATCCCACTTTCAATATGTATCTAGATCGAGACTTAGAGCCATCTAGATCGATGTAAAAAGCTTGCATCAACATAACTCTTTACGAAAAACTCTTTTATCACCTCCATAACCGAGAAATATTTCCTTAGTCCTCTAAGGATAATTTTGATCGCTGTCCAGTGATCTACTCCTAGATCACTATTGTACTCCCTTGCGAGAAAGATGCTAAGGTATACAATAGGACTGGTAAACAACATAGCATACTTTATAGAACCTATGACTAAGGCATAGGGAATGACTTTTCATTCTCTTTCTATTTTCTGCCGTGGTCGGGTTTTGAGTCTTTACTCAACTTCACGCCTTGCAACATAGGCAAGAACTCCTTCTTTGACTGTTCCATTTTGAACTACTTTAAAATCTTGTCAAGGTATGTACTCATTGAAAAAACTTATCAAGCGTCTTGATCTATCTCTATAGATCTTGATGCTCAATGTGTAAGCAGCTTCATCGAGGTCTTTCTTTAAAAAACTCTTTTTCAAACACTCCTTTATGCTTTCCAGAAAATTCTACATTATTTCCGATCAACAATATGTCATTCACATATACTTATTAGAAATGATGTAGTGCTCCAACTCACTTTCTTGTAAATACAGGCTTCACCGCAAGTCTGTATAAAACCATATGCTTTGATCACTTTATCAAAGCATATATTCCAACTCCGAGGTGCTTGCACCAGTCCATAGATGGATCGCTGGAGCTTGCTCACTTTGTTAGCACCTTTAGGATCGACAAAACCTTCTAGTTGCATCATATACAACTCTTCTTTTAAGAAATCCATGAAGGAATACAATTTTGACATCCATTTGCCAGATTTCATAAAATGCGACAACTGCTAACATGATTCGGACAAACTTTTAAGCATCGATACGAGTGAGAAAAGCTCATCGTATTTAACACCTTGAACTTGTCGAAAACATTTTGCGACAATTCGAGCTTTGTAGATAGTAACACTACTATCAGCATCCATCTTCCTCTTGAAGATCCATTTATTCTTAATGACTCACCGATCATCGGGCAAGTCAATCAAAAGTCCATACTTTGTTCTCATACATGGATCCCATCTCAGATTTCATGGCCTCAAGCCATTTCGCGGAATCTGGGCTCATCATCGCTTCCTCATAGTTCGTAGGTTCGTCATGGTCAAGTAACATGACATCCAGAACAGGATTACCGTACCACTCTCGTGCGGATCTCAATCTAGTTGACCTACGAGGTTCGGTAGTAACTTGATCTGAAGTTACATGATCATCATCATTAGCTTCCTCACTAATTGGTGTAGGAGTCACAGGAATAGATTTCTGTGATGAACTACTTTCTAATAAGGGAGCAGGTACAGTTACCTCATCAAGTTCTACTTTCCTCCCACTCACTTCTTTCGAGAGAAACTCCTTCTCTAGAAAGGATCCATTCTTAGCAACGAATGTCTTGCCTTCTGATCTGTGATAGAAGGTGTACCCAACTGTCTCCTTTGGGTATCCTATGAAGACACATTTCTCCAATTTGGGTTTGAGCTTATCAGGATGAAATTTTTTCATATAAGCATCACAACCCCAAACTTTAAGAAACGACAACTTTGGTTTCTTGCCAAACCACAGTTCATATGGTGTCGTCTCAACGGATTTAGATGGTGCCCTATTTAACGTGAATGCAACTGTCTCTAATGCATAGCCCCAAAACGATAGTGGTAAATAGGTAAGAGACATCATAGATTGCACCATATCTAATAAAGTACGGTTATGATGTTCGGACACACCATTACGCTGTGGTGTTCCAGGTGGCGTGAGTTGCGAAACTATTCCGCATTGTTTCAAATGAAGACCAAACTCGTAACTCAAATATTCTGCTCCATGATCAGATTGCAGAAACTTTATTTTCTTGTTACGATGATTTTCCACTTAACTCTAAAATTCTTTGAACTTTTCAAATGTTTCAGACTTATGTTTCATCAAGTAGATATACCCATATCTGCTCAAATCATATGTGAAGATCAGAAAATAACAATACCCGCCATGAGCCTCAACACTCATCGGATTGCATACATCAGTATGTATTATTTCCAATAAGTCAGTTGCTTGCTCCATTGTTCTGGAGAACGGAGTTTTAGTCATCTTGCCCACGAGGCATGGTTCGCAAGCATCAAATGATTCATACTCAAGTGATTCCAAAAGCCCATCAGCATGGAGTTTCTTCATGCGCTTTACACCAATATGACCTAAACGGCAGTGCCACATATAAGTTACACTATCATTATTAACTTTGCATCTTTTAGCTTCAATATTATGAATATGTGTATTACTATGATCGAGATTCAATAAACCATTCACCTTGGGTGTATGACCTCAGAAGGTTTTATTCATGTAAACAGAATAACAATTATCCTTGACTTAAATGAATAACCGTATTGCAATAAACATGATCCAATCATATTATGCTCTACGCAAACACCAAATAACATTTATTTTAGGTTCAACACTAATCCCGAAGGTAAAGGGAGTGTGCGATGGTGATCTTATCAACCTTGGAATCACTTCCAACTCACATCATCACCTCGCCCTTAACTAGTCTCTGTTTATTTTGCAACTCCCGTTTCGAGTTACTACTCTTAGTAACTGAACCAATATCAAATACTGAGGTGCTGTTATAAACACTAGTAAAGTACACATGAATAACATGTATATCAAATATATACTTTTGTTCACTTTGCCATCCTTCTTACCCGCAAAGTATCTAGGGCAGTTCCACTTCCAGTGACCATTTCCTTTGCAGTAGAAGCACTCGATTCCAGGCTTGGGTCTAGCTTTGAGCTTCTTCATGGGAGCAACAACTTGCTTGCTATTCTTCTTTGAAGTTCCTCTTTCTTTCCCTTTGCCCTTTTTCTTGAAATAGTGGTCTTGTTAACCATCAATAGTTGATGCTATTTCTTTGATTTCTACCTTCGCTGATTTTAGCATCTCGAAGAGCTTGGGAATCGTTTCTGTTATCCCTTGCATATTACAGTTCATCACGAAGTTCCAGTAACTTGGTGATAGTGACTAGAGAACTCTGTCAATCACTATCTTATCTGGAAGATTAACTCCCACTTGATTCAAGTGATTGTAGTACTCAGACATTCTGAGCACATGCTCACTAGCTGAGCTATTCTCCTCCATCTTGTAGGCAAAGTGCTTGTCAAAGGTCTCATACCTTTCGACATGGGCATGAGTCTGAAATACTAATTTCAACCCTTGGAACATCTCATATGCTCCGTGGCATTCAAAATGTCTTTGAAGCCCCTATTCTAAGCCGTAAAGCATGTTGCACTAAACTATCAAGTAGTCATCATATCGAGCTCGCCAAACATTCATAACGTCTGCATGTGCTCCTGCAATCGGTCTGTCACCTAGCGGTGCATCAAGGACATAATTCTTCTATGCAGAAATGAGGATAATCCTCAGATCATGGATCCAATCCGCATCATCGCTACTAACATCTTTCAACTTAGTTTTTCTCTAGGAACATATCAAAATAAACGGGGAGCTACATCGTGAGCTATTGATCTACAACATAGTTATGCAAATACTATCAGGACTAAGTTCATGATAAATTAAAGTTCAATCAATCATATTACCTAAGAACTCCCACTTAGATAGACATCCCGATAGTCATCTAAATGATCACGTGATCCAAATCAACTAAACCATGTCAGATCATCATGTGAGATGGAGTAGTTTTCAATGGTGAACATCACTATGTTGATCATATCTACTATATGATTCATGCTCGACCTTTCGGTCTCCAGTGTTCTGAGGCCATATCTGCATATGCTAGGCTCGTCAAGTTTAACCCGAGTATTCCGTGTGTGCAAAACTGGCTTGCACCCATTGTATGTGAACGTAGAGCTTATCACACCCGATCATCACGTGGTGTCTCGGCACGACGAACTTTCACAACGGTGCATACTCAGGGAGAACACTTGTACCTTGAAATTAGTGAGAGACCATCTTGTAATGCTACCGTAGATCTAAGCAAAATAAGATGCATAAAAGATAAACATCACATGCAATCAATATAAGTGATATGATATGGCCACCATCATCTTGTGCCGGTGATCTCCATCTCCAAAGCACCGTCATGATCACCATCGTCACCGGCTTGACACCTTGATCTCCATCGAAGCATCGTTGTCATCATGCCAACTATTGCCTCCACGACTATCGCTACCGCTTAGTGATAAAGTAAAGCAATTACATGGCGATTGCATTTCATACAATAAAGCGACAACCATATGGCTCCTTCCAGTTGCCGATAACTGTGTTACAAAACATGATCATCTCATAAAATAAAATTTAGCATCATGTCTTGACCATATCACATCACAACATGCCCTGCAAAAACAAGTTAGATGTCCTCTACTTTGTTGTTGCAAGTTTTACCTGGCTGCTACGGGCTGAGCAAGAACCGTTCTTACCTACGCATCTGATACGTCCATTTTGCATCATGCTTTTATATAAATTTATTGCATTATGGGCTGCTATTACACATTATGTCACAATACTTATGCCTATTCTCTCTTATTTTGCAAGGTTTACACGAAGAGGGAGAATGCCGACAGTTGGGATTCTGGGCTGGAAAAGGAGCAAATATTATAGACCTATTCTGCACATCTCCAAAATTCCTTAAACTTCACGGAAGTTATTTCCGGAATATATAAAAAATATTGGGTGAAAGAAGTTCTAGAGGGGGCCCACACCCTGGCCACGAGGGTGGGGGGCGCGCCCTACCCCCCTAGGCGCGCCCCCTGCCTTGTGGGCTCCCTGGTGGCCCTCCGATGCCCATCTTCTGCTATATGAGGTCTTTCGTCCGAGAAAAAATAATAAGCAAGCTTTGGGGAAGAAACTCCACCTCCACGAGGCGGAACCTTGGCGAAACCAATCTATGGCTCTGGCAGAGCTGTTCCGCTGGGAAACTTCCCTCCGGGAGGGGGAAATCATCACCATCGTCATCACCAACGATCCTCTCATCGGGAGGGGGTCAATCTCCATCAACATCTTCACAAGCACCATCTCATCTCAAACCCTAGTTCATCTCTTGTATCCAATCTTTGTATCCAAACCTCGGATTGGTACCTGTGGGTTGCTAGTAGTGTTGATTACTCCATGTAATTTATGCTAGTTGGTTTACTTGGTGGAAGATCATATGTTCAGATCCATTACGCATATTAATACCCCTCTGATTATGAACATGAATATGCTTTGTGAGTAGTTACGTTTGTTCCTGAGGACATGGGAGAAGTCTTGCTATAAGTAGTCATGTGAATTTGGTATTCGTTCGGTATTTTGATGAGATGTATGTTGTCATCCCTCTAGTGGTGTCATGTGAATGTTGACTACATGACACTTCACCATTGTTTGGGCCTAGAGGGAGGCATTGGGAAGTAATAAGTAGATGATGGGTTGCTAGAGTGATAGAAGCTTAAACCCTAGTTTATGCATTGCTTTGTAAGGGACTGATTTGGATCCATATGTTTCATGCTATGGTTAGGTTTACCTTAATACTTATGTTGTAGTTGCGGATGCTTGCAATGGGGGTTAATCATAAGTGGGATGCTTGTCCAGGTAAGGACATCACCCAAGCACCGGTCCACCCACATATCAAATTAGCAAAGTACCGAACGCGAATCATATGAACGTGATGAAAACTAGCTTGACGATAATTCCCATGTGTCCTCGGGAGTGATTTCCTTCTTATAAGAGTTTGTCTAGGCTTGTCCTTTGCTACAAAAAGGATTGGTCCATCTTGCTGCACCTTATTTACTGTTATTACTTGCTACTCGTTACAAATTACCTTATGACAAAACTATCTGTTACCGATAATTTCAGTGCTTGCAGAGAATACCTTACTGAAAACTGCTTATCATTTCCTTCTGCTCCTCATTGGGTTTGACACTCTTACTTATCGAAAAGCTGTGATAGATCCCCTACACTTGTGGGTCATCAAGACTATTTTCTGGTGCCGTTGCCGGGGAGTGAAGCGCCTTTGGTAGGTGGAATTTGGTAAGGAAAAATTTATATAGTGTGCTGAAATTTACTTTCACTTGTTACTATGGAACATAATCCTTTGAGGGGCTTGTTCGGGGTATGTTCACCCCGACCAGTAGAGCAAAGAGTTGCTCCTCAACCTACTGAACCTACTGAAAATGTTTACTTTGAAATTCCTTCGGGTATGATAGATAAACTGCTAGCTAATCCTTTTGCAGGAGATGGAACATTGCATCCCGATTTACACTTAATCTATGTGGATGAAGTTTGTGGATTATTTAAGCTTGCAGGTATGCTGGATGATGTTATCAAGAAGAAGGTATTCCCTTTATCTTTGAAGGGAGAGGCATTGACATGGTATAGGCTATGTGATGATATGGGATCATGGGACTACAAGAAATTGAAATTGGAATTTCATCAGAAGTTTTATCCTATGCATCTTGTTCATCATGATCGTAATTATATATATAATTTTTTGCCTCGCGAAGGAGAAAGCATCGCTCAAGCTTGGGGGAGGCTTAAGTCAATGTTATATTCATGCCCCAATCATGAGCTCTCAAGAGAAATGATTATTCAAAAAATTTATGCTTGGCTTTCTCTCAGTAATCGCTCCATGCTCAATACTTCTTGTACTGGATCTTTTATGATGAAGACTATTGAATTCAAATGGGATTTATTGGAAAGAATTAAATGCAACTATGAAGATTGGGACCTCGACGAAGGTAAAGAGTCAGGTATAACACCTAAGTTTGATTGTGTTAAATCTTTTATGGATATCGATGCTTTTCGTAAATTTAGCACTAAATATGGACTTGACTCTGAGATAGTAGCTTCTTTCTGTGAATCCTTTGCTACTCATGTTGATATCCCTAAGGAGAAGTGGTTTAAATATAATCCTCCCACTGAAGTAAAAGTGGTTGCACCTATTAAGTTGAAGAAAAGACTATCATTTATGATGATCCCATTGTTCCTGCTGCTTATATTGAGAAGCCACCTTTCCCTGTTAGAATAAAGAATCATGCTAAAGCTTCAACTATGGTTAACAAAAGTAATATTAAGACACCTAAACCCCCTGAGCAAATTAAAGTTGAACCTAGTATTGCTATGGTTAAAGATTTGTTGGCCGATAATATTGATGGGCATGTTATTTACTTCTGCAACAAAGCTGCTAGAATTGCTAGACCTGATGCTAAAAATAAAAATAGACATGTTGTAGGCATGCATGTTATTTCTGTTAAAATAGGAGATCATTGTTATCATGGCTTATGTGATATGGTTGCTAGTGCAAGTGCAATACCTCATTCATTGTATGAAGAAATTATGCATGATATTGCACCTGCTCAGATAGAAGAAATTGATGTTACAAGTAAGCTTGCTTATAGAGATACTATTTCACCAATTGGGATTGTTAGAGATGTTGAAGTATTGTGTGGGAAAGTTAAATACCCTGCTGATTTTCTTGTTCTCGGCTCCCCACAAGATGACTTTTGTCCCATTATATTTGGTAGACCCTTCTTGAATACTGTTAATGCTAAGATAGACTGCAATAAAGATATTTTTCTGTTGGTTTGGGGGATATGTCTCATGAGTTTAATTTTGCTATATTTCATAGACAACCTCATGATAAAGAATTGCCTAGTAAAGATGAAATTATTGGTCTTGCTTCTATTGCCGTGCCTCCTACTGATCCTTTAGAACAATATTTGCTAGACCATGAAAATGATATGTTCATGAATGAAAGAAGGGAAATAGATGAGGTATTCTTTAAACAGGGACCTATTCTGAAACACAACTTGCTTGTTGAAATCCTAGGGGATCCTCCTCCACCCAAGGGTGATCCCGTGTTTGAGCTTAAACCATTGCTTGATACTATTAAATATGCTTATCTTGATGAAAATAAGATATATCCTGTTATTATTAGTGCTAACCTTTCAGAGCATGAAGAAGAGAGATTATTGAAAACTCTGAAGAAGCAATGTGCTGCTATTGGATATACTCTTAATGATCTTAAGGGCATTAGTCCCACTCTATGTCAACACAAAATAAATTTGGAGAAAGACGCCAAACCAGTTATTGATCACCAACGATGGCTAAATCCTAAGATGAAGGAAGTGGTAAGAAAGGAAATAGTAAAGCTCCTTGAGGCATGTATAATTTATCCCGTTGCTGATAGTCAGTGGGCAAGTCCTGTCCATTGTGTCCCTAAGAAGGGAGGTATTACTATAGTTCCTAATAATAAAGATGAATTGATTCCGAAAAGAATTATTATAGCTTATAGGATGGTAATTGATTTCTGCAAATTGAATAAAGCTACTAAAAAAGATCATTACCCCTTGCCTTTCATTGATCAAATGCTAGAAAGATTATCCAAACATACACATTTTTGCTTTCTAGATGGTTACTCTGGTTTCTCTCAAATACTCGTGTCAGCTGATGATCAAGAAAAGACTACTTTTACTTGCCCTTTTGGTACCTTTGCTTATAGACGTATGCCTTTTGGTTTATGTAATGCACCCGCTACCTTTCAAAGATGCATGATGGCTATATTCTATGACTTTTGTGAAAAGATCTATGAGGTTTTCATGGATGATTTCTCTGTTTATGAATCCTCTATTGATGATTGCTTGAGCAACCTTGATCGAGTTTTGCAGAGAAATGAAGAAACTAACCTTGTCTTAAATTGGGAGAAGTGCCACTTTATGGTTAATGAAGGTATTGTCTTAGGGCATAAATTTTTTGAAAGAGGTATTGAAGTTGACAAGTGATACGTCTCCAACGTATCTATAATTTTTGATTGTTCCATGCTATTATATTATCAACCTTGGATGTTTTATATGCATTTATATGCTTTTTATATGATTTTTGGGACTAACCTATTAACCTAGAGCCCAGTGCCAGTTTCTGTTTTCCCCTTGTTTTAGAGTATCGCAAAAAGGAAAATCAAACGGAGTCCAATTGACCTGAAACTTCAGGGAACTTATTTTTGGAAGGAAAGCAACCTGGGAGACTTGGAGTCCACATAAGGAAAGCAACAAGGAAGCCACGTGGCAGGGAGGCGCGCCCACCCCCCTGGGCGCGCCCTCCACCCTCGTGGGCCCCTTGTGGCTCCCCTGACGTACTTCTCCCTCCTATATATCTCCATATACCCTAAAACGATCGGGGAGCACAATAGATCGGGAGTTCCGCCGCCAGAAGCCTCTGTAGCCACCGAAAACCAATCTAGACCCGTTCCGGCACCTTGCCGGAGGGGGCAATCCCTCTCCGGTGGCCATCTTCATCATCCTGGTGCTCTCCATGACAAGGAGGGAGTAGTTCTCCCTCGGGGCTAAGGGTATGTACCAGTAGCTATGTGTTTGATCTCTCTCTCTCTCTCTCTCTCTCTCTCTCTCGTGTTCTTGAGGTGGTATGACCTTGATGTATCGTGAGCTTTGCTATTATAGTTGGATCTTATGATGTTTCTCCCCCTCTACTCTCTTGTAATGAATTGAGTTTTCCCTTTGAAGTTATCTTATCGGATTAAGTCTTTAAAGATTTGAGAACACTTGATGTATGTCTTGCCGTGCGTATCTGTGGTGACAATGGGATACCACGTGATTCACTTGATGTATGTTTTGGTGATCAACTTGCGGGTTCCGCCCATGAACCTATGCATAGGGGTTGGCACACGTTTTTGTCATGATACTCCGGTAGAAACTTTGGGGCACTCTTTGAGATTCTATGTGTTGGTTGAATAGATGAATCCGAGATTGTGTGATGCATATCGTATAATCATACCCATGGATACTTGAGGTAACATTGGACTGTCTAGGTGACATTAGGGTTTTGGTTGATTTGTGTCTTAAGGTGTTTGTCGGTGTCAAAACCGGCAGATCTCGGGTAGGGGGTCCCGAACTGTGCGTCTAAGGCGGATGGTAATAGGAGGCAGGGAACACGATGTTTTACCCAGGTTCGGGCCCTCTCGATGGAGGTAAAACCCTACGTCCTGCTTGATTTATTCTTGATGATATGAGTATTACAAGAGTTGATCTACCACGAGATCGGAGAGGCTAAACCCTAGAAGCTAGCCTATGGTATGGTTGTATGTTGTCCTATGGACTAAAACCCTCCGGTTTATATAGACACCGGAGGGGGCTAGGGTTACACAAGGTCGGTTACAAAGGAGGAGATATACATATCCGTATTGCCTAGCTTGCCTTCCATGCCAAGTAGAGTCCCATCCGGACACGAGACGAAGTCTTCAATCTTGTATCTTCATAGTCCAACAGTTCGGCCAAAGGATATACTCCGGCTGTCCGGAGACCCCCTAATCCAGGACTCCCTCAGTAGCCCCTGAACCAGGCTTCAATGACGATGAGTCCGGCACGCAATATTGTCTTCGGCATTGCAAGATGGGTTCCTCCTCCAAATACACCACAGAAGAATTTGAATACAAGGATAGTGTTCGACTCTGCAAAATAAGTTCCACATACCACCGTAGAGAGAATAATATTTCCACAAATCTAATCTGCTGACTTGTTTTGGCAACATGACATTATGCCATGGCCCGGTGATTATTCGAACCATTTCCTTTAACTAGCCCCGCACATAACGCGAGGCAGTTTCTTGACACGTCTTGTCAAAGCAGAGATCGTGTTCCCCTTATTACGGGATTCTCATCAATACGGACATGGGTAACCCAACCGCGCCATCGATTACGGCGCTTGGGGGATAAGCGAGCTTTACCAGGCTAGTGGGGGCGCATAGTTTCGGCCGCCCTTATAAAGGGACAAGGTTTAACCTTTTTGTGCCCACGCCTTCTTCCTCCTTGCTCATCCATTCTTGCGCACTCGAGCTCCAACGCCCAAGTCCACATCCTTCTCCTCAACCTTCTCCAATCATGTCCGTAGCGGGAGGCAAATGGATGGCTTCCTCCATTACGGAGGGACACATCAAGAAGCTGCGCGGAGCCGGATACTTAGCCGCGAATATCGCGCATCGGCTGCCCGCTGCGGGGCAGATCGTTCCTACCCCTGAACCTCACGAGAGGGTAGTTTTCCTCCACCACTTCCTCCACGGACTGGGGTTTCCCCTCCATCCATTCGTTCATTGTCTCATGTTCTACTACGGGCTGGACTTCCACGATCTGGCCCCGAACTTCATCCTCGACATTTTGGCGTTCATAGTCGTGTGTGAGGCTTTCCTCCGCATCCGGCCCCACTTCGGCCTGTGGTTAAAGACCTTCAATATCAAGCCGAAGTTGGTGGGAGGCCAACAGGCAGAATGCGGCGGAGCCATAGTGTGACGCCCCGAGACCGATGTGCCAGGTGTCCTCCAGTTATTCGCTATTGTTGCCTTGTCTTTTGCTTGCATGTTGCATCTTGCCATGTCATCATCCGCATTGCATCATCATGTTTTCAAAACTTTCATCCGTCCTGGTCTCCTCATTCCGTCTGTTGTCCGTTCTGAGCCCAGACACACTTGCACGCGCCCGCGGCATGTCCGAAATAGTATTTTATAAGTGGCTGGAAAATGTTCTTGGAATGGGATGAAAGTTGGTGTGTGGTCTTATTATAGTGTAGATAGACCGCCTGTCAAGTTTCATCGCATTCGGAGTTCGTTTGATAGCCCAACCGTTAACTATAGTGACAATATAGTCGGTCAAAACATCGGACGTTTTCGGTCTTCGAAAACAGTCGCCGGGTCTCTCTCTTCTCTTCTCTCAGGCCAAGGCTTCCTGCACGGCCCACTACCTAACCGCCAGGCCCTACCTAACCTCTCTCGTCAGCCCGCGGCCATCCTCGCGTGCGTCCGAAAGTTATCCCGAACCTGACTCAGGCAGTCATCACCCTTGGGTCCGGATCATCCCCAAACATCTACAAAACGTCTCCATTTTGTTAATTGGACTTCCTAACATATTTTTCTCGACCGTCCGATTAAGACTGGAGGGATCAAATGCCCCTAAACTTAGCCCTTTTTTCTACATATAGATCAACCAATAGCCTATTTTGGGCAAACCCTAAAAACTAGGAGAGATGTCCCATCTTTTCCTCCTTGCCGCCGCCACTCTCTCGCTTTCCCCTCGGGATCTCCCCTCGGTCCAAATCCCCCAACCAGAAACTCCCCTTGATCTCCACCTACACCCCCATCCTTCCCTGCCTCGAGCCAGGAGCTCGTCCTCAACCCCGAGCCACTTCTCCCGCCGGCAAACGAGGCCACTGACCAGGACCCCATTGTCCCCCCAGCAGCAACTAGGAGCTCAAGCTCCCTCCTCTCTGTCAATGGCACCCTCGCCCCGAGCTCGCAGGGAACCATGCCAGCCGCCATGGAGCAGCAGCAGCATAGTCGGACTTCGAGTTCGTTGCCGTCCCTCACCTCCGGCCGGATCGAGCCATCCTCGGGCTCTCCTCGTTCAACCACGCCCTCGCCATCGCGCCTCCGGCGACCGGCCTCGTCGTCGCCGGCAACCCCAGGCAGGCCTCGTTGTGCCCCTGCCATCTCCCTGTCGCCTCTCCCTTCTTCCTGTCCGCGCTCGCCGGCGACAAGCGCCGCCCTTCGTCGGAGATCTTCAACAGGCCAGGTCGCGACCTCCCCTGCCCGCGAAATCCTTCTTCTTCCTTCTGCCAGCTCTCTCTGCCGATTCACGCTTCCCTCTCTCTCCCTTGCAGGATCCCGCCGCCGGAGGTTGCCTCGCTCGCCCCGGATCTGGACGCCCATCGCCGGAGGCCGCCGTCCTGCGCTTGGAGACGTGCCCCTCCATCCCCTGCGCCTCCGTCTCTTCCTCGCCGCCGAACTCCTGCTTCAAGACGCAGCCGGCGCCCACTCATTCTGCTCAGGAATGAGCACACCCCGCCTCTGCTTCGAACCAGGGGGCCGACGCCTCCAGCGCCTACGTTGACCCCGCGCATGGGCCGCGCAAAGGCCCAGTCCGCCCGGCCTAGCCTCTGCTCCAGCGGGCTGTGGCCCATGGTGAACAGCACCCCGCGCCCCTTCTTTTTTTTCCTCATGTTGGGCCAGCCATTTCGGCCCGTGTACGTTTTTTCAGGGTCTGTGAATTTATTTTTATTCCAGAGAACCCAGTTTTGCAGAGAACCCCCTAGACATCATGCATTTTATAACTCTTCAACCGTGCATTGGATTAAAACAAACTTAATATTAAACTTGTTTAGATTTTCATCTAGTTTAATAATATGCAACTTTCATCTATGTTTAAAATGTTTAAAATGCTGTTTGTTTAAATTTGCTTAGTAACTTGCTAAAATGATTTATTTCATAACTAAATAACTCGGAAATATTAAACTAAGTAACTCGGAATTTAATAAACTTTATATGTAAATGGGGTAGAAAAATGCCTAGTTTAACATGATGGCTTTACTTTGCATGTTTAATAGCTCTAAAATATGGTTTAGGGCAGAACAGTACCAAACCGTAAAATATGCACATGAGGTTTTTCCGGAATTGTTGTTTGTTATTTCTGGCCTCATTTAAACTTGCCTAGATAGATAGTTTCTTTATGCTTCATCTCTTGCCATGCTAACAAAATTTAATCTTGTTGGGTACATAAACGAGAGAGAACTAAATAAGTCATGTGGTGTTTTCTTCAATATGCAACTCCGTTGCATAATGAGCTCCACTTAATTTGTAGGATTGTTTGTGCACTTTGCCATGCCATGCTTCATTAAACCGGACATGCATCATACTCGATTGTGCATCATGCCATGTTGATGTGTTGGTTGTTTACTATGCTGTTTGCTTCTTTCCGGTGTTGCTTCTTCGGGTTGGTTCCGATAACGTCGTGTGTGTGAGCATCCGTTCGACTACGTCTGTGTATCTTCTTCATGGACTCGTTCTTCTTCCTTGCGGGATTTCAGGCAAGATGACCATACCCCCAAAATAACTTCTATCTTTGCTTGCTAGTTGCTCGCTCTTTTGCTATGCCTATGCTGCGATACCTACCACTTGCTTATCATGCCTCCCATATTGTTGAACCAAGCCTCTAACCCACCTTGTCCTAGCAAACCGTTGTTTGGCTATGTTACCGCTTTGCTCAGCCCCTCTTATAGCGTTGTTAGTTGCAGGTGAAGATTTGAGCTTGTTCCTTGTTGGAACATGGATATTTTGTTGGGATATCACAATATCTCTTATTTAATTAATGCATCTATATACTTGGTAAAGGGTGGAAGGCTCGGCCTTATGCCTGGTGTTTTGTTCCACTCTTGCCGCCCTAGTTTCCGTCATATCGGTGTTATGTTCCCGGATTTTGCGTTCTTACGCGGTTGGGTTATAATGGGAACCCCTTGACAGTTCGCCTTGAATAAAACTCTTCCAACAATGCCCAACATTGGTTTTACCATTCGCCACCTAGCCTCTTTTTCCCTTGGGTTCCACGGACTCAAGGGTCATCTTTATTTTAACCCCCCTGGGCTAAGTTGGGACACCCCTGCAGGGATTTGAACTTTCGAAAGCCGTGCCCGCGGTTATGGGCAGATGGGAATTTGTTAATGTCCGGTTGTAGAAAACCTGAAGTTGACCTTAATTAAAATACATCAACCGCGTGTGTTACCGTGATGGTCTCTTCTCGTCGGGGTCCAGGAAGTGAACACGGTGTTGGAGTTATGTTTGACGTAGGTTGTTCTAGGATCACTTCTTGATCATAGTTTTATCGATTGTGCCTTGCCTTCTCTTCTCGCTCTCTTTTGCGTATGTTAGCCACCACATATGCTAGTCGCTTGCTGCAGCTCCACCTCATACCTTTGCCTTACCCATAAGCTTAAATAGTCTTGATGGCGAGGGTGTGAGATTGCTGAGTCCCCGTGACTCACAGATACTTCGAAAAACCAGCTTGCAGGTGCCGATGAGACCGTGCAGATGACGCAACCAAGCTCAAGGAGGAGCTCGATGAAGAGCTTGTCCTTTGTCTTGTTTCGTTTCTAGTTGATCAGTAGTGGAGCCCAGTTGGGGTCGATCGGGGGACCTTATCGCATTTGGGGTTGCACTTTATTTTGGTTTCGTAGCCGGACCTTGATTGTATTTGGATGTTGTAATGCTTTAATCATGTAATTGTGTGAAGTGGCGATTGTAAGCCAACTATGTATCTTTTTTCCCTTATGTAGTACATGGGTTGTGTGAAGATTACCTCACTTGCGACAATGCTTTCAATGCGGTTATGCCTCTAAGTCATGCTTCGACACGTGGGAGATATAGCCGCATTGAGGGCGTTACACATAGTGGGCAAGATGCCCAATGTTATATGGCTCGAAGGCTCCTTCGTGGAGACCATAAAGGGGTGGCAATCGGCGTGGTTCTACATCACCGAGACGCGCGACACCAACTGGGTGGATGCCCCCCGAGTTTTGATCCGGAATCCCCACGCGGCTCACCTCCTAGAAAGAGAAGGGCCTGTCCTGGGGTTCATCGGTGGAGCTGGACGGACTCCAGAAATGTATCCAGAATATGGCAAGCAAGAAGATCAAGCTTGTCAACATAGTCCAGGTTATGCTCATCCGGCGGATCCTCCCATGTCAACAACGGGATTTCAACTTGTGGGAGTTCGACCCGGCCCAGCACCAGACTCTGAGCGAGCTCTTCGACACGACGCACAAAGATGTCTGGAGGGTGCTGTTCAAGGGCACCGAGGTCCCTCCCTCTCTCACCGAGGACCGCGGGCTAAGCGCGAAGTGCCGAGCACATTCCGTGAGTTCTATACATCCGGTAGGATATTTTATTTCCCCTAGCTTAATCATGTGTGGGGTCTGAGCTCCATGCCTTTGACAGGACTGGGTGGAGACGTCGGGGCAGATTAACTGTTCGGCCCCTCTGCCCGAAGACACTGCGGACGCTCTCCTGACGGAGATGCTGACTCCGGCTCCTTACAAGGTGCCGGAGAAGACCAAGAAGGGCAAGGGAACCTGAAAGAGTTCCCGACGCCAGGTGTTATCGGACTCATCGTCCGATAACTCCACGACGCACACCTCCCCCGAAGACGAGGAGGAAGATGAAGATGCTCCCCCTCCAGTCGAGGGAGACAAGAAAAAGAAGGCCGCCCCAACCGGGGGGCGAAGGGTCCAAGAAGGGAAGGACCCTCCTTTCGGACTACTCCACCACCGTCGCCGAAGGCGAAGACGAGTGGCTGCTCAAGGCCAAGCACCTGGCGAAGTTGTAAGTATTCGGATGCCAGAGTAATTCATAGCGTACCTTTGTCGCACTGCCTCTCCTAACGCCGAATTATGATTATGCAGACCGCCACGAGACCGTATCGACGTATCGTTGGACGGCTCCTTGGGCTCGTCGGATATGGATAGCGATCCACTTCCGACTGCCACCTCCCCTTGCCCTACGGACAACGCCGAGGTATTGTCTCAAGAGGAGCCGGGTCGAGGGGAGACAGTCCCGGAGGCGCCTCAAGGCGACCTCCCGGATTTCGGGAGCAGATGGAGCAAGGCTCCCGAGGGCTCCGAGTTCGGCCCTCAGCCGAACACTGCACCGGAACGTCCAGTGGTTCTGGACTCAGGCAGGCGGCCTCCTTCCAAAAGGGGCAAGACGCCTGTGCCGGTGACCTCTGTCCATCCAGAGGAACTAGACACTCTGCTGGGAGCGCTTCGCAACGCTTCATTGACGAAGAGCACCACACTATTATGAGTGCGGTGATCCAGAAGGTTCAGTCCGCCAAGAGCGGACTGACTAAAGCCTGTGCCAGCCTTCTGACAGGCTTTGAGGTAAGTATATAGGAAAAATATTACCGCATAGACAGTAGCCCCTGATGCTCTATTCGGTGTTCACAAAGAAAAGCCGAACAGAGGATCAAACAATATCACAGGAGTCTAATATAAGTATGTCTATATGCGTATGCAGGCTTCGCTGCTGGCCTCTGCCGCACTGACTACGGAGGTCGCCGCACTGAAGCAGGACCTCGAAGGGTCCAAGGAAGAGCTCGGCCTTGCCAAGAGGCAGCTCGAGGAGAACAAAGGTAAGTAGTACCTAGTCTATGGATATATATATATAAAGAATGCGATTGCCAAATGACAGGATCATCGTAAATTTGCCAAGGGCCACGACCGAGGTGGCGACCCTGAAGCAAGCGCTATCCAAGGCCGAAAACAAAGCGGCCAAGGAGTGCACCGAGCGGGAAAGGCATGAGGCACGGGTGGGCCAGGTGCAGCAAGAGCTACACGCTCTCGTGACGAAGCATGAGGCATTGGAGCTTGACTTGAAGACGCGAGAGTCCGAGCTTGCCACCGCCCTTGAAAGTGCAAAGAGTGCCAAGGCCGAAGCACAGAAGGCCCTCCAGGAGATTGATGCGATGAAGAAGATAGCGGTGGGTAAGGCATTCTATATGCAAAGCAAGCATGTGAAAGTGAATTACTTGTTACTTACCCGAATCCGGAGCTCTCCAGGAGCATTCGCAGATTTGCCCCGCAGCGTGTCGGATGCCGCACAGTTTTACCAGGCCGAGGAGGGAAGCTCAACGGAGAAGCTATTCTGGTCTCAGTGTACTGGGACCAAACACCCGATGCCTCTGAGCGACCAGCTGAAGCAACTGGTCGAGCTACACAAGGCGGCTGAACAGGCCATGAAGGGCTTTATAGTCCGGATGTGGCCTGGCGACGCCCTTCCCAACAACTACTTCGACCTGGTGAGGCGGCTTGTGGATGCCTGCCCACGGCTTGAACTCGTCAAGCGGTCCGTCTGCATCGAAGATGCATGCCGGGCTTTTGCCCGTGTGAAGGTGCAATGGGCCAAGATGGACGCCGTGAAGCTGGTGAAGGAAGGGCCACCACAGGGCAAGGAGCATTGCCACCCCGAGATGTACTATGATGGTGTCCTGAAGGGTGCTCGTCTCGTAGCGGACGAGTGTACGAAAGATGTAATATTTGAGTAAACTTGCTCGTGTGATCCTGTATTATGAAAACTTGTTCATATGCGCTATGCAACGCTTGTCTGAATTTAAAATATTACCTTCTGTTCGGCTGTTTATCAAATCTAAGATATGGCTAGTCGTCGGCTTCTGCCCCCATGCCACGAGTGCTGGGGTGTTCGGGATAAACCTGAGCACTCTTGTTCCCATTGTTGGTTCCTTCGAGGGAGGTGCTTAGCACAACGAACAAGGCAATCGGACCATAATGCATTATCACTCTCACTTAGCCATAGAATTCTATAATTTTAAATTTTGGCGAAGCCCCTAGTATTCGGAAGGCCGAATTCGGGGCGCGATACACGCCTTAAGCCGGACAGGGCCGACTCCTCGCTCTAAGCGGCATAAGTCTTTAGGGACTTGAAACCTCTCGAACAGCGACCAGTCTCTCGCCTTTATCATGACAGTCAGTTTTAGCTTTCTCTACTGAGGTGCTTAGCCCAGCAGAACCGGGGCACAATCGCAGTAGTTCTCCCAGTGCTACCTTAGCCGATATAGCGGAATGTAAGGTACCAAAACATGGGAGCCGGGCAAACCCAACTATTGACCCAAGACATGATTCGGAGCTGATGCATATAATGCTATAAGTTCGGGGTGCCTCACCGTCGAAAGTGTTCGGACTTCTCACGCCGTATTATGGGGTATGCTTAAGCCCCTAGCATATTGGGCGTACCAGAGTGTACGGGTGCTAGATGTCATGAATGAACATATATATAAAAAGGAGGAATGCAATAATAGTCTTAATGCTATGCATTGTTTATTCAAAAACGTGCGTTAAAGCAGAATGATACAAGTAGTGTGATAAGCAAAAAGTAGGACTGTTTGACATGTCCCTTCCAAGGGCAAGCTGAAGAATATTATTAAAGCAAATATTTCACTCGTTATCATAATCCACCTAGGAGTTCCATGGTGTGACATAGCTTTCTGCCTCCTTGGTTGCTGCATCATGTGTTCGGCAATCATGCTGCCGGACAGGGTTTCCAGAGATTAAAGTCCTGAAAGAGAAAAATAACAAAGCAGGAAGCCCCTAGTGCGGTTTAAGCCGCGTATTGGGGCGTGCCGTAGTTGTGCCCCCCTCCCCGCCTGTGCCCATGGTATTTTTAATGCGTAATTATGTACGCGTGGCACGAATTTCGCCGTTTGGCTGGGGCCGGGGTGGGGGCTGCATTGCTATGCGAGCTCGGGACATGCTAGGCGGTCCAATTGCCGATTACTACGGGCGCGCTTGAAGTTGTCCGGGTCCTTAATCGCCGAACTAGTGGATTGCCTTAAGAGGCTGCTTTGCGCTTCTGCTGCGAGGGCCGCAGTGTGCTCCTGACTCCCGAGGTCCTGGCATCTTGAGCTTGAGATGTGCATAATGCGGTACCACATTGAATCTTGCAAATGCGGTTCGCCCGAGCAGTGCATGATAGCCACTGCGGAACGGGACTATGTCGAAGATTAATTCTTCGCTTCGGAAGTTATCCGGAGATCCGAAGACCACTTCTAGTGTTACTGAGCCTATGCGATGGGCCTCTACACCTGGTATGACGCCTTTAAAGGTCGTTTTAGTGGGTTTGATCTTTGACGAGTCTATACCCATTTTGTGCACTATGTCCTGATAAAGCAGGTTCAGGCTGCTGCCGCCGTCCATTAGGACTCGAGTGAGGTGAAATCCGTCAATGATTGGGTCTAGGACCAGTGCGGCGAATCCGCCATGACGGATGCTAGTGGGGTGATCCCTGCGATCGAAGGTGATCGGACAGGAGGACCATGGGTTGAACTTGGGGGCGACTGGCTCCAACGCATATACGTCCCTGAGCGCACGCTTCCGCTCCCTCTTGGGGATGTGGGTTGCGTATATCATGTTCACCGTCTGAACTGCTTGTGGGGGGAACCTCTTCTATCCTCCGGTGTTTGGCTGCCGGGGATCCTCCTCGTCATCGCTATGTGACCCCTTATCTTTGTTTTCGGCATTTAACTTGCCGGCCTGCTTGAACACCCAACAGTCCCTGTTGGTGTGGTTGGCTGGCTTATCGGGGGTGCCGTGTATTTGACACGAGCGATCGAGTATACAGTCCAAACTGGACGGGCCCGGAGTGCTTCTTTTGAATGGCTTTTTCCGCTGACCGGGTTTAGAGCCTTTGAATCCGGCATTGACTGCCATATCCTCGATATTGTCGCTGTTAATGCGGCGCTTATGCTTGTTGCAACGTGACCTGCCATTGCCGTCCCTGGTATCCGAAGTACCATGGTTCTTTGATATGTTATTACTGCGAGCCAGCCGGCTGTCTTCTCCCGCGCAAAAGCGTGTCATGAGTGTTGTGAGGGCTGCCATAGATTTCGGCTTTTCCTGACCAAGGTGCCGGGCTAGCCACTCGTCGCGGATGTTGTGCTTGAAAGCTGCTAGGGCCTCTGCATCCGGACATTCGACAATTTGATTTTTCTTTGTTAGGAACCGTGTCTAGAATTGCTTGGCCGATTCCTCTGACTGCTGAATTATGTGGCTCAGGTCATCGGCATCTGGTGGTCGCATGTAAGTGCCCTGAAAGTTGTCGAGGAATGCGGCTTCCAGATCTTCCCAACAGCCAATGGACTCTGCTGGCAAGCTGTTGAGCCAATGCCGAGCTAGTCCTTTGAGTTTGAGTGGGAGGTATTTGATGGCGTGTATGTATCACCACGGGCCATGTGAGTGTGCAGGAGGAAATCCTCGATCCATACCGCAGGATCTGTTGTGTCGTCGTATGATTCTATATTTACGGGTTTGAAACCCTCTGGGATTTGATGATTCATTACTTCGTCTATGAAGCATAAGGGGTGTGCGGCGCCTCTGTACTGGGCCATATCGCGACGCAGCTTGAATGAGTCTTGCCCGCTGTGTTCGGCCCGGCCGGACTTACTTTTACTGTATCCGGTGTGACGATTATCGCCTCGCATAGTGGCGCGCCCTCGTGATCCGTAGATCGATCTTGCATATTTTTCTTTATCCTCCAATACGTCTCGCAGGTCTGGCATATTTCCCCATGCATTTTTATTTGAATGATGTTGGGGTGCGGGCTGAGCTTTTGGCTGGAATGTCTCTCTGTCGCGGCCACGAGGTGGCCGATCAGCCGCGTCATACGCCGGGGATGTAGGTTTTGGTGCTTCCTCCTCTAGTCGGGGTAGCAACCTGCATTTTGGGTAACTCTTGGAGGGGCGTTCGAGTTTATACTCTTTGGCCACCAGGACTTCAGTCCATCTGCCAGCTAGCAAATCTTGATCAGCTTGAAGTTGGTGCTGCTTTTTCTTAAGGCTATTTGTCGTGGCTATAAGCCGGCGCTTGAAGCGCTCTTGTTCGACGGGATCCTTTGGCACGGCCAATTCGTCATCGCCGAGGCTTGCCTCGTCTTCGGAGGGGGGCATGTAATTATCATCCTCCGCCTCTCCATCTGCCGCTCTCTCAGGAGGGCTGGCTCCTCCATCCTCCTGCTCTAAATATTGCTGGAGGGGATTGTTGTTGTCTTCGGCACTGTCCGGGGTGCTATTATCTCCGGTGCCGGTATCACCACTTTTGCCTTGGCGGGACTTAGAGCGGCACCGTTGACGCCGGCGCTTGGGTTGCTTCTTGGAGGGGTCATCCTCCGTCGTCTCGTCGCCATTGCCTTCTTTAGGTGTGTCCACCATGTATATATCGTATGATGAGGTGGCTGTCTAGTGCCCTGTGGGCAGTGGTTCCTCTTCGACTCCCGCATCGTCGTCCATACTGTCGATGTCTTCGGAGTCGAAGTCGAGCATGTCGGTTAAGTCATCGACAGTGGCTACTAAGTTGGTGGTGGGTGGGCGGCGAATTTCTTCGTCATCCGCATCCCAATCCCGCCAGACGTAGTTCGGCCAGGATCCTTCTGACAAGGAAAGTGACCTTAATGAGTTCAGTATGTTGCCGAAGGGCGAGTGCTAAAAAATATCCGTGGAGGTAAACACCATGATCGGCGCCCAATCGGATTTGATAGGAATGGGCGCAGGCGGTTTGGAGTTCGTGGCCGGAGAAGGATCCGGCAGTTTGGCAACACGGCTCTCGTGAAGGGTAAGGTAGATATTCGGCTCGATCGCCGCAGAGGGTATGGCCTCCGTGATGGGGTCTATCCACCCGTCCATGGATGGCGAAACTAGCTCCGAATTGAGGGTCGGAGCGGCTGCCGGTGCGATCTCCTGAATACAGTCCGATGGTAGAGCTAAATCCTACTCATCGTGACCGCGTGGCGCACAAGGCAGGGGCTCGAATCCGTCGAAGATCAAGTCTCCGCGGATATCGGCCGTGTAGTTTAAGCTTCCAAACCTGACCTGGTGGCCAGTGGCGTAACTTTCGATCTGCTCCAGATGGCCAAGCGAGTTGGCCCGCAGTGCGAAGCCGCCGAACACAAAGATCTGTCCGGGGAGAGAAGTCTCACCCTGGAATGCATCGCTATCGATGATCGTAGGAGCCATCAAGCCTAACGGCGACGACACAGAGGAACTCTCAATGAAAGCACCAATGTCGGTGTCAAAACCGGTGGATCTCGGGTAGGGGGTCCCGAACTGTGCGTCTAAGGCAGATGGTAACAGGAGGCAGGGGACACGATGTTTTACCCGTGTTCGGGCCCTCTCGATGGAGGTAAAACCCTACGTCCTGCTTGATTTATTCTTGATGATATGAGTGTTACAAGAGTTGATCTACCACGAGATCGGAGAGGCTAAACCCTAGAAGCTAGCCTATGGTATGATTGTATGTTGTCCTACGGACTAAAACCCTCCGGTTTATATAGACACCGGAGGAGGCTAGGGTTACACAAGGTCGGTTACAAAGGAGGAGATATACATATCCGTATTGCCTAGCTTGCCTTCCACGCCAAGTAGAGTCCCATCCGGACACGAGACGAAGTCTTTAATCTTGTATCTTCATAGTCCAATAGTCCGGCCAAAGGATATAGTCTGGCTGTCCGGAGACCCCCTAATCCAGGACTCCCTCAGTGTTATTCTAGTACAAACTCTAGGGCTGTTTGTGAAACTTATAGGAATAGCCCAACGGGTTGATTGGAAAGAATAACTTTGAGGTGGTTTCGTACCCTACCATAATCTCTTCGTTTGTTCTCCGCTATTAGTGACTTTGGCGTGACTCTTTGTTGCATGTTGAGGGATAGTTATGTGATCCAATTATGTTATTATTGTTGAGAGAACTTGCACTAGTGAAAGTATGAACCCTAGGCCTTGTTTCCTAGCATTGCAATACCGTTTACGCTCACTTTTACCACTTGTTACCTTGCTGCTTTTATATTTTCAGATTACAAAAACCTTTATCTACCATCCATATACCACTTGTATCACCATCTATTCGCCGAACTAGTGCACCTATACAATTTACCATTGTATTAGGTGTGTTGGGGACACAAGAGACTCTTTTTTATTTGGTTGCAGGGTTGCTTGAGAGAGACCATCTTCATCCTACGCCTCCTACGGATTGATAAATCTTAGGTCATCCACTTGAGGGAAATTTGCTACTGTCCTACAAACCTCTGCACTTGGAGGCCCAACAACGTCTACAAGAAGAAGGTTGTGTAGTAGACATCAAGCTCTTTTATGGCGCCGTTGCCGGGGAGGTGAGTGCTTGAAGGTATATCTTTAGATCTTGCAATCGAATCTTTTTGTTTCTTGTTTTAGCACTAGTTTAGTTTATAAAAGAAAATAAAAAAATATGGAATTGAGTTTGCCTCATACGCTTCATCTTTTTAATATCTTTCGTGTGCTCAAATGCTAGAATAAGAATGTACTAAAACGTTTGGCACTAAATCTTTGAATGATGAGCATGATTGCAATGTTGTTAGTATGAACTCCTTGAATATCCATGGTACTAATGATGATTGCACTAGTTATGATGAAAATGTCTCCTATAAACATGTCAATTTTTGTGGAGTGCATTGGGTTTGTAAGTACACACCAAATAGGGAAGATAGATATTGCAAGAGGCATAAGTACTTAGAAACTAAATTGTTGCAAGAAAGGCTAGATGATTGTGCTAAAAATTTAAATTTTCTTGGCCATACTTGTGAGCTTTGTAATGGACATGGTCATTTAGCTATCCAATGCAAATTGTTTCATGATCTAATCATTTCCAAAAATTGTGATGACTTGATTTCTCTTGCACATCATAATGAACTTAGTTTTCTTATGGGTTATGAAGAAATGAAACGTATAACTAACTATCTCCCAGAATTTGCCCGTTATAAACTTCTTGGTTTTTATCTAGAGGATATTTCTATGTATTGTGCGGTGAATTGCATTGAAAATCCTTATATTGCCAATTACATAAAGAAAAGAAAACAAATAGAAGATGAAGAGAATACTAATGAAAGGGAAGAGACTTCCCAATACCCTCCTTTTATGATGAATCAGGTAACGAGGAGGAGCCTCCTATTTGACCAATCTCATTAATAAGGAGCTCCAAAAAGAGGATTGAACCCACACATGATGTGGTGAAGAAGAAGAAAAGAAAAAGGAAGAGAGAGGTAAAAAGATATCTCTCCCAAATAATGCTGCTCCTATTATTATTGTGCTTCATGAAAATATAATTGTGGAAGAAAATGATACTTCTTATGATCTTGAAAATCTTTTTGGCACTTGTTTGGAAGAATATGATAATTGCTATACTATTGGTGCTATCCATACTATTAATGATGAGAGTGATTATGCTTATGATATGAAAAGGCCCAAGCTTGGGGATGCTATGTTTGATGAAGATGGTGTTTTTTAGAATATATTTGCTGCAATTAATGTTTGTCCCAATCTTGGGGATGCTATGTTTAATGAAGATGATATTTTTTGTCTCCCAGGTTTTGATATGCAAATTTATAATGATGATAGCATGCCTCCTACTTATGATGATTATTGTGATGACACTTATGCTATAAAAAGTAGTGATGATTATATTTATAAAACTTGTCATGATTATGATTACCCTTTTTCTGAACATTACACTTTTAATGTGGAAACAATTTATAGTATTCAAGTCTCTTATGATACTCCCACTATCCCGAATGAGAAGAATTTTGCTTATGTGGAGAGTAGTAAAATTTCTATGCTTGTAGATCATGAAAAGAATGCTTTAGGTGCTGGTTATATTGTTGAATTCATCCATGATGCTACTGAAAATTATTATGAGGGAGGAATATATGCTTGTAGGAATTGCAATAATATCAAGTTTCCTCTCTATGTGCTTAAAGTTTTGAAGTTATGCTTGTTTTACCTTCCTATGCAAGTTGATTCTTGTTCCCACAAGTTGTTTGCTCACAAAATCCCTATGCATAGGAAGTGGGTTAGGCTTAAATGTGCTAGTCATATTCTTTATGATGCTCTCTTTATGTTTCAATTCTTATCTTTTATGTGAGCATCATTGAAATCATCATGCCTAGCTAGGGGCGTTAAACGATAGCGCTTGTTGGGAGGCAACCCAACTTTATTTTTATTCCCTGATTTTTGCCCCTGTTTATTAATAAATAATTCATCTAGCCTCTGTTTATATGTGGTTTTATGTTTTAATTAGTGTTTGTGCCAAGTAAAACCTTTGGGAAGACTTGGGTGAAGTCTTTGCGATCATGCTGTAAAATCAGAAACTTTAGCGCTGACGAGAATTGCTGCCATTTTTATTTGGAGAGTGATATTTAGTTAATTCTTTTTGAAGATGATTAATAGATAAATTCCTCAGGTCCAGAAATTTATTTGAGAATTTTATGAGTTCCATAAGTATACGTTTGATTCAGATTACTACAGACTGTTCTGTTTTTGACAGATTCTGTTTTTCATGTGTTGTTTACTTATTTTGATGAATCTATGGCTAGTAAAAGAGTTTATAAACCATAGAGAAGTTGGAATAAAGTAGGTATAACACAAATATAAATAAGTAATGAGTTCATTACAGTACCTTGAAGTGGTGTTTTGTTTGCTTTCGCTAACGGAGCTTACGAGTTTTCTGTTAAGTTTTGGGTTGTGAAGTTTTCAAGTTTTGGGTAAAGATTCGATGGACTATGGAATAAGGAGTGGCAAGAGCATAAGCTTGGGGATGACCAAGTCACCCCAAGGTAATATTAAAGGACAACCAAGAGCCTAATCTTGGGGATGCCCTGGAAGGCATCCCCTCTTTCGTCTTCGTTCATCGGTAACTTTACTTGGAGCTATATTTTTATTCGCCACATGATATGTGTTTTGCTTGGAACGTCATTTTATTTTGTTTAGTTTTGCTTGATTTTTGAATAAAATACCAAGATCTGAAATTCTTAAATGTTAGATAGTCTTCAGATAGTTGCATAATTATTCGACTACTCATTGATCTTCACTTATATCTTTCGGAGTAGTTTGTCATTTGCTCTAGTGCTTCACTTATATCTTTTTAGAGCACGGTGGTGGTTTTATTTTGTAGAAATAGATGAACTCTCATGCTTCACTTATATTATTTTGAGAGTCTTTAGAACAGCATGGTAATTTGCTTTGGTTATGGAATTAGTCCTAATATGATGGGCATCCAAGAGGGATATAATAAAAAATTTCATATAAAGTGCATTGAATACTATGAGAAGTTTGATACTTGATAATTGTTTTGAGATATGAGGATGGTAGTATTAGATTCATGCTAGTGAGTAGTTGTTAATTTTAGAGATACTTGTGTTGAAGTTTGCGATTCCCGTAGCATGCACGTATGGTGAACCGTTATGTGATGAAGTCGGAGCATGATTTACTTATTGATTGTCTTCCTTATGAGTGGCGGTCAGGGACGAGCGATGGTCTTTTCCTACCAATCTATCCCCCTAGGAGCATGCGCGTAATACTTTGTTTCGATAACTAATAATTTTTTTCCAATAAGTGTGTGAGTTCTTTATGACTAATGTTGAGTCCATGGATTATACGCACTCTCACCCTTCCACCATTGCTAGCCTCTCTAGTACCGCACAACTTTCGCCGGTACCTTAAACCCACAATATACCTTCCTCAAAACGGCCACCATATCTACCTATTATGGCATTTCCATAGCCATTCCGAGATATATTGCCATGCAACTTTCCACCGTTTCGTTATTATGACATGCTTCATCATTGTCATATTGCTTTGCATGATCATGTAGTTGATATCGTATTTGTGGCAAAGCCACCATTCATAATTCTTTCATACATGTCAGTCATGAATCATTGCACATCCCTGTACACTGCCGGAGGCATTCATATAGAGTCATATCTTGTTCTAAGTATCGAGTTGTAATTCTTGAGTTGTAAGTAAATAAAAGTGTGATGATCATCATTATTAGAGCATTGTCCCAGTGAGGAAAGGATGATGGAGACTATGATTCCCCCACAAGTCGGGATGAGACTCCAGATGATAACAAATAAATAAAAGAGGCCAAAGAAGCCCAAATAAAAAAAAAGAGAAAAGAGGCCATAAAAAGAGAGAAAGGCCCAAATAAAAAAAATAAAAAAATGAGAGAAAAAGAGAGAAGGGTCAATGCTACTATCCTTCTACCACACTTGTGCTTCAAAGTAACACCATGATCTTCATGATAGAGAGTCTCCTATGTTGTCACTTCCATTTACTAGTGGGAATCTTTCATTATAGAACTTGGCTTGTATATTCCAATGATGGGCTTCCTCAAAATGCCCTAGGTCTTCGTGAGCAAGCGAGTTGGATGCACACCCACTAGTTTCTTTTGTTGAGCTTTCATACACTTATAGCTCTAGTGCATCCGTTGTATGGCAATCCCTACTCACTCACATTGATATCTATTAATGGGCATCTTCATAGCCCGTTGATACGCCTAGTTGATGTGATACTATCTTCTCCTTTTTGTCCTCTCCACAACCACCATTCGATTCCACCTATAGTGCTATATCCATGTCTCACGTTCATGTATTGCGTGAAGATTGAAAAAGTTTGAGAACACCAAAAGTATGAAACAATTGATTGGCTTGTCATCGGGGTTGTGCATGATTTAAATATTTTGTGTGGTTAAGATGGAGCATAGCCAGACTATATGTTTTTGTAGGGATACCTTTCTTTGGCCATGTTATTTTGAGAAGACATGATTACTTAGTTAGTATGCTTGAAGTATTATTATTTTTATGTCAATATTAAACTTTTGTCTTGAATATTATGGATCTGAACATTCATGCCAAAATGAAGAGAATTACTTAGAGAAATATGTTAGGTAGCATTCCACATCAGAAATTCTGTTTTTATCATTTACCTACTCGAGGACGAGCATGAATTAAAATTGGGGATGGTGATACGTCTCCAACGTATCTATAATTTTTGATTGTTCCATGCTATTATATTATCAACCTTGGATGTTTTATATGCTATTTTATATGATTTTTGGGACTAACCTATTAACCTAGAGCCTAGTGCCAGTTTCTGTTTTTTTCCTTGTTTTAGAGTATCACAGAAAAGGAAAATCGAACAGAGTCCAATTGACCTAAAACTTCACGGAACTTATTTTTGGAAGGAAAGAAACCCGGGAGACTTGGAGTCCACGTAAGGGAAGCAACAAGGAAGCCATGAGGCAGGGGGGCACGCCCATCCCCTCTGGGTGCGCCCTCCACCCTCGTGGGCCCCTTGTGGCTCCCCTGACGTACTTTTTCCTCCTATATATCTCCATGTACCCTAAAACGATCCGGGAGCACAATAGATCGGGAGTTCCGCCGCCAGAAGCTTCCGTAGCCATCGAAAACCAATCTAGACCCGTTCCGGCACCCTGCCGGAGGGGGCAATCCCTCTCCGTTGGCCATCTTCATCATCCTGGTGCTCTCCATGACAAGGAGGGAGTAGTTCCCCCTCGGGGCTGAGGGTATGTACCAGTAGCTATGTGTTTGATCTCTCTCTCTCTCTCTCTCTCTCTCTCTCTCGTGTTCTTGAGGTGGTACGATCTTGATGTATCACTAGCTTTGCTATTATAGTCGGATCTTATGATGTTTCTCCCCCTCTACTCTCTTGTAATGAATTGAGTTTTCCCTTTGAAGTTATCTTATCGGATCGAGTCTTTAAAGATTTGAGAACACTTGATGTATGTCTTGCCGTGCATATCTGTGGTGACAATGGGATACCACGTGATTCACTTGATGTATGTTTTGGTGATCAACTTGCGGGTTCCGCCCATGAACCTATGCATAGGGGTTGGCACACATTTTCGTCGTGATTCTCCGGTAGAAACTTTGGGGCACTCTTTGAGGTTCTATGTGTTCGTTGAATAGATGAATCTGAGATTGTGTGATGCATATCGTATAATCATACCCACGGATACTTGAGGTGACATTGGAGTATCTAGGTGACATTAGGGTTTTGGTTGATTTGTGTCTTAAGGTTTTATTCTAGTACGAACTCTAGGGCTGTTTGTGACACTTATAGGAATAGCCCAACGGATTGATTGGAAAGAATAACTTTGAGGTGGTTTCGTACCCTACCATAATCTCTTCGTTTGTTCTCCGCTATTAGTGACTTTGGAGTGACTCTTTGTTGCATGTTGAGGGATAGTTATGTGATCCAATTATGTTATTATTGTTGAGAGAACTTGCACTAGTGAAAGTATGAACCCTAGGCCTTGTTTCCTAGCATTGCAATACCATTTACGCTCACTCTTACCACTTGTTACCTTGATGTTTTTATATTTTCAGATTACAAATACCTTTATCTACCATCCATATACCACTTGTATCACCATCTCTTCGCCGAACTAGTGCACCTATACAATTTACCATTGTATTGGGTGTGTTGGGGACACAAGAGACTCTTTGTTATTTGGTTGCAGGGTTGCTTGAGAGAGACCATCTTCATCCTACGCCTCCGATGGGTTGATAAACCTTAGGTCATCCACTTGAGGGAAATTTGCTACTATCCTACAAACCTCTGCACTTGGAGGCCCAACAATGTCTACAAGAAGAAGGTTGTGTAGTAGACATCAACAAGGCTAAGGTTGATGCTAATGAAAAGATGTTGTGTCCCAGGGACATCAGAGGTATATGAAGTTTCCTTGGTCATGCCCGTTTTTATAAGAGGTTCATTAAGGACTTCTCAAAAATTTCTCGGCCTTTGACTAACCTATTACAAAAAGATATTCCCTTTGTCTTTGATGATGATTGTGTAGAAGCATTTGGAATACTTAAGAAAGCTTTTGTTTCTGCACTTATTGTCCAGCCACCTGATTGGAATTTACCCTTTGAAATCATGTGTGATGCTAGTGATTATGTTGTAGGGGATGTTCTAGGACAAAGAGTTGATAAGAAATTAAATGTTATTCAATATGCTAGTAAAACTCTAGACAATGCCCAGAGAAATTATGCTACTACTGAAAAGGAATTTTTAGTAGTTGTATTTGCTTGTGATAAGTTCAGACCTTATATTGTTGATTCTAAAGTAACTATTCACACTGATCATGCTGCTACTAAATATCTTATGGAAAAGAAAGATGCTAAACCTAGACTTATTAGATGGGTTCTCCTGCTACAAGAATTTGATTTGCATATTATTGATAGAAAGGGAGCTGAAAATCCCGTTGCAGACAACTTGTCTAGGTTAGAGAATGTTCTTGATGACCCACTACCTATTGATGATAGCTTTCCTGATGAACAATTAAATGTCATAAATGCTTCTCGCACTGCTCCATGGTATGCTGATTATGCTAATTATATTGTTGCTAAGTTTATACCACCTAGTTTCACATACCAGCAAAAGAAAAAGTTCTTCTATGATTTAAGACATTACTTCTAGGATGACCCACATTTTTATAAACAAGGAGTAGATGGTGTTATTAGACGTCGTGTACCTGAGCATGAACAGGAACATATCTTACGTAAGTGTCACTCCGAAGCTTATGGAGGACACCATACTAGAGATAGAACTGCACACAAGGTATTGCAATCCGGTTTTTATTGGCCTACTCTCTTCAAGGATGCCCGTAAGTTTGTTTTGTCTTGCGATGAATGCCAAAGAACTGGTAATATTAGTAGACGTCAAGATATTCCTATGAATTATTCACTATTGAACCATTTGATGTTTGGGGCTTTGATTATATGGGACCTTTTCCTTCCTCTAATGGATATACACATATTTTAGTTGTTGTTGATTACGTTACTAAGTGGGTAGAAGCTATTCCAACTAGTAGTGCTTATCATAACACCTCTATTAAGATGCTTAGAGAAGTTATTTTTCCGAGGTTTGGAGTCCCTAGATATTTAATGACTTATGGTGGTTCACATTTTATTCATGGTGCCTTTCGTAAAATGCTTGCTAAGTATGATGTTAATCATAGAATTGCATCTCCATATCATCCATAGTCTAGTGGTCAAGTAGGATTGAGCAATAGAGAACTTAAATTAATTTTGCAAAAGACTGTTAATAGATCTAGAAAGAATTGGTCCAAGAAACTTGATGATGCACTATGGGATTATAGAACTGCATATAAAAATCCTATGGGTATGTCTCCATATAAAATGGTTTATGGTAAAGCATGTCACTTACCTCTCGAATTAGAACATAAGGCATATTGGGCTATTAAAGAGCTCAACTATGACTTCAAACTTGCCGGTGAGAAGAGGCTTTTTTACATTAGCTCACTTGATGAATGGAGAACCCAAGCTTACGGAAATGCCAAGCTATTTAAAGAAAAAGTTAAAAGATGGCATGACAAAAGGATACAAAAGCGTGAGTTTAATGTAGGTGATTATGTATTGCTATACAATTCTCGTTTAAGATTTTTTGCAGGCAAACTTCTCTCTAAATGGGAAGGTCCTTACATTGTCGAGGAGGTCTATCATTCCGGTGCCATAAAAATCAACAACTTCGAAGGCACAAATCCGAGGGTGGTGAACGGCCAAAGAATCAAACATTATATCTCAGGTAATCCTATAAATGTTGAAACTAATATTATTGAAACTGTAACCCCGGAGGAATACATAAGGGACACTTTACGGAACGTTTCAGACTCCGAAAAGGAATAGGTAGGTGTTACGGTAAGTAAACCTACTCCAAAACAGTTTTAATGGCAATATTTCTCCATTTTGGAATATATCAAAGATAGGAAAATAAGAAGCAGACCAGAAAGGACACGTGGCTTCCACGAGGGTGGAGGGCGCGCCCTACCCCCTGGGCGCGCCCCCTGCCTCGTGGGCACCTCGTGTGCTCTCCGGACTCCGTTTTCTTGCACGATACTTCTTTTGGTCGGTAAAAATTCACTATATAATCTCCCGAAGGTTTTGACCACCGTATCACGCAAATATCTCCTGTCTTTATTTCGAGCTGTTTTTTGCCAGGGTTGTCAAGGCCAAGCATCATGTCGTCTCCCTCTTCTCCAACAATGAGGGCAACGATGCTTGGCTAATGAAGATAGAGCTGAAGAGAGAAGAGCCCGGAGAGATCAACAAGGATGATGGGATCAAGAAGGTCATGGGGGATCAAGTTCCGGCAGTAGCAGAAGAAGAAATCCTTCCACCTCACCACAATCTCTTTACCCCAACGGAGATTGAGGCTTTCAAGATGATTGAGTTAGCTCGTATTCAAAACAAGTATATCACAAGTGAAAATATTTTGTTGAAGGAGCATATCATCGCACTCAAGGGCATTGTCCGCTAATTGGAGGATCTCTTACGCTCGATGTGCGACTACCCATCATCACCAACACCTTCTTCACCAACAAAGAAGAACTGAGCATCGGGTATGGGCACCCCCCTTGGCAACTGCCAAGCTTGGGGGAGTGCTCCGGTATCGTATCACCATCACTTTTATCTTTACCATTTTTCTTAGTTCGATCTTTTTGATAATATCTTGATCTAGTAGAATAAAGTTTTAGTATGATCTAGTTGTGAGTTTTGCTTTATGATCTTCTTATGTAATCGAGTCCGTGAGCTATATATAATAAATATTAGTGTTGAGTCAAGGGCTTGATTATTTTGCTATGATCTTGAGGGAATAAAGTAAAAGAAAAAGAAATAAAGGGATCATATGGATCTTATGGAGAGTAATGAGCTCACATATAGAGTATGATGAATAAAAGTTGTTGAGAGTTGACAAGCACAGT
>NC_041382.1:331203028-331270596 GCF_002162155.2 Triticum dicoccoides
CTCAATGACTGAGAATAGAGTTTGTTGGTTCTCAATGAAGTTTATGATTCATACTTGAAATTGTGATTGAATTGTTACTTTGGCATAAGAGATCATATGACAATATATATATATATATATATATATATATATATATATATATATATATATATATATATATATATATATATATATATATATGTTGTTGCCCTAAGAATGATCATGATGCCCTCATGTCTGTATTTTATTTTTATCGACACCTCTATCTCCAAGCATGTGGAGATATTTTTCGATTTCGGCTTTCGCTTGAGGACAAGCAAGGTCTAAGCTTGGGGGAGTTGATACGTCCATTTTGCATCATGCTTTTATATCGATATTTATTGCATTATGGGCTGTCATTACACATTATTTCACAATACTTATGCCTATTCTCTCTTATTTTACAAGGTTTACATGAAGAGGGAGAATGCCGACAGCTGGGATTCTGGGCTGGAAAAGGAGCAAATATTAGAGACCTATTCTGCACAGCTCCAAAAGTCCTGAAACTTCACAGAAGTTATTTCCAGAATATATAAAAAATATTGGGCGAAAGAAGTTCCAAAGGGGCCCACACCCTGGCCACGAGGGTGGGGGCGCGCCCTACCCCCTTGGTACGCCCCCTGCCTCGTGGGCTCCCTGGTGGCCCCCCGATGCCCATCTTCTGCTATGTGAGGTATTTCGTCCGAGAAAAAAATAATAAGAAACTTTGGGGAAGAAACTCCGCCGCCACGAGGCGGAACCTTGGTGGAACCAATCTAGGGCTCCGTCAGAGCTGTTATCCCGGGGAAACTTCCCTCCGGGAGGGGGAAATCATCACCATAGTCATCACCAACGATCCTCTCATCGGGAGGGGGGGGGCAATCTCCATCAACATCTTCACCTGCACCATCTCATATCAAACCCTAGTTCATCTCTTGTATCCAATCTTTGTATCCAAACCTCAGATTGGTACCTGTGGGTTACTACTAGTGTTGATTACTCCTTGTAGTTGATGCTAGTTGGTTTATTTGGTGGAAGATCATATGTTCAGATCCATTATGCATATTAATACCCCTCTGATTATGAACATTAATATGCTTTGTGAGTAGTTACATTTGTTCCTGAGGACATGGGAGAAGTCTTGCTATAAGTAGTCATGTGAATTTGGTATTCGTTCGATATTTTTATGAGATGTATGTTGCCATCCCTCTAGTGGTGTCATGTGAACGTCGACTACATGACACTTCACCATTGTTTGGGCCTAGAGGGAGGCATTGGGAAGTAATAAGTATATGATGGGTTGCTAGAGTGACAGAAGCTTAAACCCTAGTTTATGCGTTGCTTTGTAAGGGGCCGATTTGGATCCATATGTTTCAAGCTATGGTTAGGTTTACCTTAATACTTCTGTTGTAGTTGCGGATGCTTGCAATGGGGGTTAATCATAAGTGGAATGCTTGTCCAAGTAAGGACATCACCCAAGCACCGGTCGACCCACATATCAAATTATCAAAGTACCAAATGCGAATCATATGAACGTGATGAAAACTAGCTTGACGATAATTCCCATGTGTCCTCGGGAGCGCTTTCCTTCTTATAAGAGTTTGTCTAGGCTTGTCCGTTGCTACAAAAAGGATTGGGCCATCTTGCTACACCTTATTTACTTTTATTACTTGCTACTCGTTACAAATTACCTTATGACAAAACTATCTGTTACCGATAATTTCAGTGCTTGCAGAGAATACCTTACTAAAAACTACTTATCATTTCCTTCTGCTCCTCGTTGGGTTCGACACTCTTACTCATCGAAAAGCTACGATAGATCCCCTACACTCGTGGGTCATCAGCATCAAAAACCACAACGCGGTATAGTGATTGCTTTTTGATCTTCAGAAAGAATCATGTTCATTGAATCTGATTCAACTAAAGCTGGAGAAACAGACACCCACTAGCCACATGTGTGCGAAGCACGTCGGTAGAACGAGTCTCACATAAGCGTACGCGTAATGTCGGCCTGGGCCACTTCTTCCAACAATGCTGCTGAATCAAGAATCAACTAGTGATGACAAGCAATATGTATATACCCACGCCCACAACTCCTTTGTGTTCTACTCGTGCATATGACATCTACGCATAAACCTGGCTCGGATGCCAATGTTGGGGTCAAAAATTTCCTACGCACACGCAAGATAATGGTGATGAATAGCAACGAGAGGGGAGAGTGTCGTCCACGTACCCTCGTAGACCATAAGCGGAAGCGTTATGAGAATGCGGTTGATGTAGTCGTACGTCTTCACGATCCGGCCGATCCAAGTACCGAACATCCGACACCTCTGCATGTTCAGATCGGTGATGTCCCACGAACTCCGATCTAGCAGAGCTTCGAGGGAGAGTTTCGTCAGCACGACGGCGTGACGGCGGTGATGATGATGCTACCGATGCAGGGCTTCGCCTAAGCACCTCTACAATATGACCGAGGTGGATTATGGTGGAGGGGGCACCGCACACGGCTAAAAGATCAACTGATCAACTTGTGTCTCCATGGGGTGCCCCCTCCCCCATATATAAAGGAGTGAAGGAGGGGGAGGGCCGGCCCTCTACTATGGCGCGCCCTGGGGAGTCCTACTCCCCCCGAGAGTAGGATTCCCCCCTCCATGTAGTAGGAGTAGGAGAGAAGGAAAGGGAAAAGAGAAGATAAGGAAGGAGGGAGCGCCGCCACTCCCCCTAGTCCAATTCAGACTAGGCCTTGGGGGCGCGCGGAGCCTCCCCTCTCTCTTTCCCCTAAAGCCCAATAAGGCCCATATACTCCCCGGTGAATTCCCGTAACTCTCCGGTACTCCAATAAATACCCGGACCACTCAGAACCTTTCCGATGTCCGAATATAGCCTTCCAATATATCTATCTTTACGCCTCAAACATTTTTAGACTCCTCGCCATGTCCCCGATCTCATCCGGGACTCCGAGCAACCTTCGGTACATCGAAACACATAAACTCATAATACCGATCGTCACTGAACATTAAGCGTGCGGACCCTATGAGTTCAAGAACTATGTATACATGACCGAGACTCATCTCCTGTCAATAACCAATAGCGGAACCTGGATGCTCATATTGGCTCCTACATATTCTACGAAGATCTTTATCGGTCAAATCGCATAACAGTATACGTTGTTCTGTTTGTCATCGGTATGTTGCTTGCCCGAGATTCGATCGTCGGTATCTCAATACCTAGTTAAATCTCATTACCGGAAAGTCTCTTTACTCGTTTTGTAGTGCATCATCCCGCAAGTAACTCATTAGTCACATTGCTTGCAATGCTTATAGTGATGTGCATTACCGAGAGGGCCCAGAGATACCTCTCCGACAATCGGAGTGACAAATCCTAATCTCGATCTATGCCAACTCAACAAGTACCATCGGAGACACCTATAAAGCACCTTTATAATCATCCAGTTACGTTGTGACGTTTGGTAGCACACAAAGTGTTCCTCCGGTATTCGGGGGTTGCATAATCTCATAGTCAGAGGAACATGTATAAGTCATGAAGAAAGCAGTAGCAACAACCTAAACGATCATCGTGCTAAGCTACGGAATGGGTCAAGTCAATCACATCATTCTCTAATGATGTGATCCCGTTAATAAAATGGCAACTCGTGTCTATGGCTAGGAAACTTAACCATCTTTGATTCAACAGGCTACTCAAGTAGAGGCATACTAGTGACACTCTGTTTGTCTATGTATCCACACATTTATTAAGTTTCCGGTTAATACAATTCTAGCATAAATAATAAACATTTATCATGATATAAGGAAATAAATAATAACTTTATTATTGCCTCTATGGCATATTTCCTTCAGGGGGCATCCCATAGACACACAAGTCGATCATTGATCTCTTAGCCGTGTGCGGTGCCCCCCTCTACCATAATCCACCTCAGTCATATCGTTGCAGTGCTTAGGCGAAGCCCTTCACCGGTAGCTTCATCATCATTGTCATCACGCCATCGTGCTGACGAAACTCTCCCTCGACACTCAGCTGGATCTAGAGTTCACGGGACATCACTGAGCTGAACGTGTGTAGATCGTGGAGGTGCCGTACCTTCGGTGCTAGGATCGGTCGGATCGTGAAGACGTACGACTACATCAACCGCGTTATCATAATGCTTCCGCTTACAGTCTATGAGGGTACGTAGATAACACTCTTCCCCTCTCGTTGCTATGCATCACCTAGATGGATCTTGCGTGTGCGTAGGATTTTTTGAAATTATTGCGTTCCCCAATAGTGGCATCCGAGCCAGGTCTATGCGTAGATGTTATATGCATGAGTAGAACACATAGGAGTTGTGGGCGTGGGTATGTACATATTGCTTTCCATCACTAGTTGATTCTTGATTTAGCGGTATTGTTGGATGAAGTGGCTCAGACCGACATTACGCATATGCTTGCGCGAGACTGGTTCTACCGACGTGCTTCACACATAGGTGGCTGGTGGGTGTCAGTTTTCCAACTGTAGTTGAATCGGATTCAATGAATAGGGTTCTTTCTGAAGATCAAAAAGCAATCACTATACCGCGTGTTGGTTTTTGATGCGTAGGTAAGAACGGTTCTTGCTCAGCCCGTAGCAGCCACGTAAAACTTGCAACAACAAAGTAGAGGACGTCTAACTTGTTTTTGCAGGGCATGTTGTGATGTGATATGGTCAAGACATGATGAGATATAAATTGTTGTATGAGATGATCATGTTTTGTTGAAGTTATCGGCAACTGGCAGGAGCCTTATGGTTGTCTCATTATTGCATAAGATGCAAGCGCCATACAATTGCTTTACTTTACCGCTATGCGATAGCAATAGTTGGCGAGACGACCATGTGACGACACGTTGATAGAGATCAAGATGACGGAGATCATGGTGTCATGCCGGTGACGATGGAGATCATGATGGTACTTTGGAGATGGAGATCAAAGGCACAAGATGATAATGGCCATATCATGTCACATATTTTTGATTGCATATGATGTTTATCTTTTATGCATCTTATTTTCCTTAGTTCAAAGGTAGCATTATAAGATGATCTCTCACTAAATTTTAAGGAACAAGTGTTCTCCCTGAGTATGCACCGTTGCGACAGTTCTTCGTGTTGAGACACCACGTGATGATCGGGTGTGATAAGATCTATGTTCACATACAAGGGGTGCAAGCCAGTTTTCCACATGCAGAATACTCGGGTTAAACTTGACGAGCCTAGCATATGCAGACATGGCCTCAGAATACTGAGACCGAAAGGTCGAGTGTGAATCATATAGTAGATATGATCAACATAGTGATGTTCACCATTGAAAACTACTCCATCTCACGTGATGATCGGACATGGTTTAGTTGATATGGATCACGTGATCACTTAGATGATTAGAGGGATGTCTATCTAAGTGGGAGTTCTTAAGTAATATGATTAATTGAACTTAAATTTATCATGAACTTAGTCCTAATAGTATTTGCATATCTATGTTGTAGATCAATTGCTCACGTATAACTTCCCCGTTTTATTTATGATATGTTCCTAGAGAAAACTATGTTGAAAGATGATAGTAGCAATGATGCGATTTGGATCCGTGATCTGAGGATTATCCTTGTTGCTGCAAAAAAAATTATGGCCTTGATGCACCGCTAGGTGACATAACTATTGCAGGAGCAAATGCAGACGTTATGAACGTTCGACAAAGCTCGGTATGATATCTACTTAATAGTTTAGTGCACCATGCGTTACGGCTTAGAATCAGGACTTCAAAAATGTTTTTGAACGCCATAGAGCATATAAGATGTTCTAAGAGTTGAATTTGGTATTTCATACTCATGCCCGTGTCGAGAGGTAGAAGACCTCTGACATTACTTTGCCTACAAGATGGAGGAGAATAGCTCAACCAGTGAGCATGTGCTTAGATTGTCTGGGTATTACAATTGCTTGAATCAAGTGGGAGTTAATCTTCTAGATAAGATAGTAATTGACAAAGTTCTCTAGTCACTATCACCAAGTTACTAGAACTTAGTGATGAACTATAATATGCAAGGGATGATGAAAGTAATTCCGAAGCTCTTCACGATGCTAAAATCGACGAAGGTAAAAATCAAGAAATAGCATCAAGTGTTGATGGTTAACAAAACCACTAGTTTCAAGAAAAGGGCAAAGGGAAAGAAAGAGGAACTTCATAGAAAGAACAGCAAGCAAGTTGCTGCTCCCATGAAGAAGCTTAAAGCTAGACCCAAGCCTGGAACTGAGTGCTTCTACTGCAAAGGAAATGGTCAATGGAAGTGGAACTGCCCTAGATACTTGGCGGATAAGAAGGATGGCAAAGTGAACAAAAGTATATTTGATATACATGTTATTGATATGTACTTTACTAGTGTTTATAGCAACCCCTCAGTGTTTGATACTGGTTCAGTTACTAAGAGTAGTAACTCGAAACGGGAGTTGCAAAATAAACAGAGACTAGTTAAGGACGAGGTGATGATGTGAGTTGGAAGTGATTCCAAGGTTGATAAGATCACCATCGCACACTCCCTTTACCTTCGGGATTAGTGTTGAACCTAAAATAAATGTTATTTGGTGTTTGCGTAGAGCATAATATGATTGGATCATGTTTATTGCAATACGATTATTCATTTAAGTCAAGGATAATTGTTATTCTGTTTACATGAATACCCAAGGTGAATGGTTTGTTGAATCTCGATCATAGTAATACACATATTCATAATATTTAAGCCAAAAGATGCAAAGTTAATAATGATAGTGCAACTTATATGGGCAAATTTGATAATTTTCCGCCCCTTACCTCCCCCTTTCATAATTTCCCCCCCTGAGAGTGACAGGTGGGGCCCGGGCCCGCCCGTCATTGAGATAATGGGTGGAAAATTGTGAAAGGGGGAAGTAAGGGGTGGGAAATTATCAAATCGCCCACTTATATGTGGCACTGCCGTTTAGGTCATATTGGTGTAAAGCGCATGAAGAAACTCCATGCTGATGGGTTTTTGGAATCACTTGATTATGAATCATTTGATGCTTGCGAACCATGCCTCGTGGGCAAGATGACATGAACTCCGTTCTCCGGAGCAATGGAGCAAGCAACTGACTAATTGGAAATAATACATACTGATGTATGCAATCCGATGAGTGTTGAGGCTCGCGGCAGGTATCGTTATTTTCTGATCTTCACAGATGATTTGAGCAGATATGGGTATATCTACTTGATGAAACATAAGTCTGAAACATTTGAAAAGTTCAAAGAATTTTAGAGTGAAGTGGAAAATCATCGTAATAAGAAAATAAAGTTTCCGCGATCTGATCGTGGAGGAGAATATTTGAGTTACGAGTTTGGTCTTCATTTGAAACAATGCAGAATAGTTTCGCAACTCACGCCACCTGGAACACAACAGCGTAATGGTGTGTCCAAACGTCATAACCATGCTTTATTAGATATTGTGCGATCTATGATGTCTCTTACCGATTTATCACTATCGTTTTGGGGTTATGCATTAGAGACAACTGCATTCACGTTAAATAGGGCACCATCTAAATCCGTTGAGACGACACCATATGAACCGTGGTTTAGCAAGAAACCTAAGCTGTCGTTTCTTAAAGTTTGGGGCTATGATGCTTATGTGAAAAAGTTTCAAACTGATAAGCTCAAACCCAAATCGGAGAAATGCCTCTTCATAGGATACCCAAAGGAAACTACTGGTTACACCTTCTATCATAGATCCGATGGCAAGATATTCATTGCTAAGAATGGATCCTTTCTACAGAAGAAGTTTCTCTAGAAAGAAGTGAGTGGGAGGAATGTAGAACTTGATGAGGTAATTGTACCTTCTCCCGAATTGGAATGTAGTTCATCACAGAAATCAGTTCTAGTGATTCCTACACCAATTAGTGAGGAAGTTAATGATGATGATCATGAAACTTCAGATCAAGTTACTACTGAACCTCGTAGGTCAACCAGAATACGTTCCGCACCAGAGTGGTATGGTAATCCTATTCTGGAGGTCATGTTACTTGACCATGATGAACCTACGAACTACGAGGAAGCAATGATGAGCCTAGATTCCGTGAAATGGCTTGAAGATATGAAAGCTGAGATAAGATCCATGTATTAGAACAAAGTATGGACTTCTATTGACTTGCCCGTTGATCGGTGAGCCATGAAGAATAAATGGATTTTCAAGAGGAAGACAGACACTGATAGTAGTGTTACTATCTACAAAGCTTGAAATGTTGCAAAAGGTTTTCGACAAGTTCAAGATGTTGACTACGATGATATTTTTTCACCCGTAGCGATGCTTAAGTCTATCTGAATCATGTTAGCAATTGCCACATTTTATGAAATCTGGCAAATGGATGTCAAAACTGCATTCCTTAATGGATTTCTTAAAGAAGAGTTGTATATGATGCAACAAGAAGGTTTTGTCAATCCTAAAGGTGCTAAAAAAGTGTGCAAGCTCCAGCGATCCATCTATGGACTGGTGCAAGCATCTCAGAGTTGGAATATATACTTTGATAAAGTGATCAAAGCATATGGTTTTATACAGACTTGTGGTGAAGCCTGTATCTACAAGAAAGTGAGTGGGAGCACTACAACCTTTCTGATAAGTATATGTGAATGACATATTGTTGATCGGAAATGATGTAGAATTTCTAGAAAGCATAAAGGAGTGTTTGAAAGGAGTTTTTCAAAGAAATACCTCGCTAAAGCTACTTACATATTTAGCATCAAGATCTATAGAGATAGATCAAGACACTTGATATATTTTTCAATGAGTACATACCTTCAAAAGATTTTGAAGTAATTCAAAATGGAACAGTCAAAGAAGGAGTTATTGCCTGTGTTGCAAGGTGTGAAGTTGAGTAAAGACTCAAAACCCGAGCACGGAAGAAAATAGAAAGAGAATGAAAAGTCATTCCCTATGCCTCAGCCATAGGTTCTATAAAATATGCTATGTTGTGTACGAGACCTATTGTATACCTTAGCATGATTTTGGCAAAGGAATACAATAGTGATCTAGGAGTAGATCACTTGACAACGGTCAAAATTATCCTTAGAGGACTAAGGAAATATTTCTCGGTTATGGAGGTGATAAAAGAGTTCGTCGTAAAGAGTTACGTCGATGCAAGCTTTTGACACCGATCTAGATAACTCTAAGTCTCAATCTAGATACATATTGAAAGTGGGAGAAATTAGCTAGAGTAGCTCTGTGCAGAGTATTGTAGACATAGAAATTTGCAAAAATACATACGGCTCTGAATGTGACAGACACATTGACTAAGCTTCTCTCACAAGCAAAACATGATCACACCTTAGTACTCTTTGAGTGTTAATCACATAGCGATGTGAAATAGATTGTTGACTCTAGTAAAACCCTTTGGGTATTAGTCACATGGTGATGTGAACTAATCACATGGTGATGTGAACTATAGGTGTTAAAACACATGACGATGTGAAATAGATTATTGACTCTAGTGCAAGTGGGAGACTGAAGGAAATATGCCCTAGAGGCAATAATAAAGTTGTTATTTATATTTCCTTACATCAAGATAAATGTTTATTATTCATGCTAGAATTGTATTAACCGGAAACTTAGTACATGTGTGAATACATAGACGAACAGAGTGTCACTAGTATGCCTCTACTTGACTAGCTCGTTAATCAAAGATGGTTAAGTTTCCTAGCCATGGACAAGAGTTGTCATTTGATGAACGGGATCACATCATTAGAGAATGATGTGATTAACTTGACCCATCCATTAGCTTAGCACTATGATCATTTAGTTTATTGCTATTGCTTTCTTCATAACTTATACATGTTCCTATGACTATGAGATCATGCAACTCCCGAATATCAAAGGAACACTTAGTGTGCTATCAAACGTCACAATGTAACTGGGTGACTATAAAGATGCTCTATAGGTGTCTCCGATGGTGTTTGTTGAGTTGGCATAGACCGAGATTAGGATTTGTCACTTCGAGTACCGGAGAGGTATCTTTGGGCCCTCTCGGTAATGCACATCACTATAAGCCTTGCAAGCAATGTAACTAATGAGTTAGTTACGTGATGATTCATTACGGAACGAGTAAAGATACTTGCCGGTAACGAGATTGAACTAGGTATTGAAATATCGACGATCGTATCTCGGGCAAGTAACATACCAATGACAATGGGAACAACATATGTTGTTATGCGGTTTGACCAATAAAGATCTTCGTAGAATATGTGGGAGCCAATATGAACATCCAGGTTCCGCTATTGGTTATTGACCGGAGACGTGTCTCGATCATGTCTACATAGTTCTCGAACCCGTAGGGTCCGCACGCTTAACGTTCGGTGACGACCGGTATTATGAGTTTATGTGTTTTGATGTACCAAAGGTAGTTCAGAGTCCCGGATGTGATCACCGAAATGACGAGGAGTCTCGAAATGGTCGAGACATAAAGATTGATATATTGGATGACTATGTTTGGACATCGGAAAGGTTTCGGGAGAGTTCGGGCATATACCGGAGTAGCGGGGGGTTACCGGAACCCCCGCGGGAGTCAATGTGCTTTAATGGGCCATAGTGGAAAGGAGGAGGAGGCGACCAAGGTAGGGGCACGCCCCCCAAGCTCAATCCGAATTGGGAGGGGGGCCGGCCCCCCTTTCCTTCTCTCCTTTTCCCCCTTCCTTCCCTCTCCTACCCCAACTACGGAAGGGGGAATCCTACTCCCCCCGGGAGTAGGACTCCCCCCTTGGGCACGCCTAGGAGGCCGGCCCTCTCCCCCTCCTCCTCTCCTTTATATACAGGGGGAGGGGGCACCCCATAGACACACAAGTTGATCATTGATCTCTTAGCCGTGTGCGGTGCCCCCTCTACCATAATCCACTTCGGTCTTATCGTTGCAGTGCTTAGGCGAAGCCCTGCACCGGTAGCTTCATCATCACCATCATCACATCGTCGTGCTGAAGAAACTCTCCCTCGACACTCAACTGGATCTAGAGTTCGCGTGACGTCTCGGAGCTGAACGTGTGCAGATCGCGGAGTACCCGTACCTTCGGTGCTAGGATCGGTCAGATCGTGAAGACGTACAACTACATCAACCACGTTGTCATAATGCTTCCACTTACGGTCTATGAGGGTACGTAGATAACACTCTTCCCCTCTTGTTGTTATGCATCACCTAGATGGATCTTGCGTGTGCGTAGGAATTTTTTTGAAATTACTGCGTTCCCCAACAAACTTCAACTCCTGGAACATCTCATATGATCCATGACGTTCAAAATGTCGTTGAAGTCCCAATTCTAAGCCATAAAGCATGGCACACCGAACTATCAAGTAGTCACAAGCTTTGCTCTGCCAGGTGTTCATAACATATGGCGTTGCTCCTGCAGCGGGTTTGTCACCTAGCGGTGCTTCCATGACGTAATTCTTCTGTGCAGCAATGAGGATAATTCTCAAGTTACGGACCCAGTCCGTGTAGTTGCTACCATCATCTTTCAACTTAGCTTTCTCTAGGAGCGCATTAAAATTCAATGGAACAACGGCACGGGCCATCTATTGACAACAACATAGATATGAAAAATACTATCAGGTACTAAGTTCATGATAACTTAAAGTTCACTTAATCAAATTACTTAAGAACTCCCACTTAGATAGACATCTCTCTAATCATCTAAGTGATGACGTGATCCATATCAACTAAACCATGTCCGACCATCACGTGAGATGGAGTAGTTTTCAATGGTGAACATCACTATGTTGATCATATCTACTATATGATTCACGCTCGACCTTTCGGTCTCAGTGTTCCGAGGCCATATCTGCATATGCTAGGCTCGTCAAGTTTAACCCGAGTATTCTACGTGTGCAAAACTGGCTTGCACCCGTTGTATGTGAACGTAGAGCTTATCACACCCGATCATCACGTGGTGTCTCGGCACGACGAACTGTAGCAACGGTGCATACTCAGGGAGAACACTTGTACATTGAAATTTAGTGAGAGATCATCTTATAATGCTACCGCCGAACTAAGCAAAATAAGATGCATAAATGATAAACATCACATGCAATCAATATAAGTAATATGATATGGCCATCATCATCTTTTGCCTTTGATCTCCATCTCCAAAGCACCGTCATGATCACCATCATCACCGGCTTGACACCTTGATCTCCATCAAAGCATCTTTGTCATCTCGCTAACTATTGCTTCTACGACTATCGCTACCGCTTAGTAATAAAGTGAAGCAATTACATGGCGATTGCATTTCGTACAGTAAAGCGACAACCATCTGGCTCCTGCCAGTTGCTGATAACTGTGTTACAAAACATGATCATCTCATACAATAAAATTTAGCATCATGTCTTAACCATATCACATCACAACGTGCCCTGCAAAAACAAGTTAGATGTCCTCTACTTTGTTGTTGCAAGTTTTACGTGGCTGCTATGGGCTGAGCAAGAATCGTTCTTACCTATGCATCAAAAACCACAACGCGGTATAGTGATTGCTTTTTGATCTTCAGAAAGAACCCTGTTCATTGAATCCAATTCAACTAAAGTTGGAGAAACTGACACCCACTAGCCACCTGTGTGCGAAGCACGTCGGTAGAACCAGTCTCGTGTAAGCGTACACGTAATGTCGGTCTGAGCCGCTTCATCCAACAATACCTCTGAATCAAGAATCAACTAGTGATGGCAAGCAATATGTATATACCCACGCCCACAACTCCTTTGTGTTCTACTCGTGCATATAACATCTACGCATAGACTTGGCTCGGATGCCACTGTTGGGGAACACAGTAATTTAAAAAAAATTCTACGCTCATGCAAGATCTATCATGGTGATGCATAACAATGAGAGGGGAAGAGTGTTGTCCACGTACCCTCGTAGACCGTAAGCGGAAGCATTTTGAAAATGCGGTTGATGCAGTCGTACATCTTCACGATCCGACCGATCCTAGTACTGAAAGTACGACACCTCCGCGATCTGCACACGTTCGGCTCGGTGACGTCCGATGGACTCTCGATCCAACTGAGTGTCGAGGGAGAGCTTCGTCAGCACGACGGTGTGATGACGGTGATGATGAAGCTACCGGCGCAGGGCTTTGCCTAAGCACTACGATGATATGACCGAGGTGGATTATGGTGGACGGGGGCACCACACACGGCTAAGAGATCAATGATGAACTTGTGTGTTCTAGGGTGTCCCCCTGTCCCCGTATATAAAGGAGCAAGGGGGGAGGCTGGCCAGCCCTTGGAGCGTGCCAGGAGAGGAGGAGTCCTCCTCCTAGCCCTTTCCTAGTCCTATTGGGAGGGGGAAAGGAAGGAGGAGAGGGAGAAGGAAAGGGGGCGCCCCCTTCCCTAGTCCAATTCGGACCAGAGGGGGAGGGGACGTGCGGCCCGCCCTGGCTGGCCCTCTCTCTCTCTCCACTAAGGCCCATGTGGCCCATTAGTTCCCCCGAGGGGGGGGGGGAGTTCCGGTAACCCTCCGACACTCTGGTTTTCTCCGAAATCACCCGGACACTTCCGGTGTCCGAATATAGCCGTCCAATATATCAATCTTTATGTCTCGACCATTTCGAGACTCCTCGTCATGTCTGTGATCATATCCGAGACTCCGAACTACCTTCGGTACATCAGAAGACATAAACTCATAATACCGATCGTCACCGAACGTTAAGCGTGCGGACCCTATGGGTTCGAGAACTATGTAGACATGACCGAGACTCATCTCCGATCAATAACCAATAGCGGAACTTGGATGCTCATATTGGTTCCTACATATTCTACGAAGATCTTCATCGGTCAAACCGCACAACAACATACATTGTTTCCTTTGTCATGAGTATGTTACTTGCCCGAAATTCGATCGTCGGTATCTCAATACCTAGTTCAATCTCGTTACCAGCAAGTCTCTTTACTCGTTCTGTAATGCATCATACCGCAACTAACTCATTATTCACATTGCTTGCAAGGCTTATAGTGATGTGCATTACCGAGAGGGCCCAGAGATACCTCTTCGGTACACGTAGTGACAAATCCTAATCTCGGTCTATGCCAACTCAACAAACACCATTGGAGACACCTGTAGAGCATCTTTATAGTCACCCAGTTACATTGTGACGTTTGATAGCACACTAAGTGTTCCTCCGGTATTCGGGAGTTGCATGATCTCATAGTTATAGGAACATGTATAAGTTATGGAGAAAGCAATAGCAGAAAACTAAACGATCATCGTGCTAAGTTAACGGATGGGTCAAGTCAATCACATCATTCTCTAATGATGTGATCCTGTTAATCAAATGACAACTCATGTCTATGGTAAGGAAACATAACCATCATTGATTCAACGAGCTAGTCAAGTAGAGGCATACTAGTGACACTCTGTTTGTCTATGTATTCACACATGTCCTAAGTTTCCGGTTCATACAATTCTAGCATGAATAATAAACATTTATCATGATATAAGGAAATATAATAACAACTTTATTATTGCCTCTAGGGCATATTTCCTTCAAAGCCAACTCGACCTCGGCGTATGCTTGGGCCTGCCTCGCGGTCTCCCAGCGGGTCGCCGACTCGCCAAGTGCCACTTTAAGGCCAACAATTTCTTGTTGGAGCCCTGCGCGCTCTGTCTCGAAGGCGCCCTCATGCCACTTCAGCTCCCCGCTGTGCTCTTCGGTGAGTGCCGAGCAGTTCGCTTCTATCTTCGCGTCAGCTTTCGCTCGGACCTTCTTCTCCTTGGCCTCCAGCTGAGCATTGGCCTAGTCGACGTGTGTGGCGTGTGCCTCCTGGGCGTCGACCGCCTGGTGCCCCAGCGACTCTAGGCACTCATGCTCAGTGGCTTGCTTGGCAGATGCCCTTGCAAGGTCGTCCTCACGGGCCGTGAGCTCCCCCTCAGGCCTTGTTTGGTGGAGGGGGTTTGGGGAGGTTTGGAGAGGAATATCCTCGCAGGGTTCAAAATCCCCAGAAATCCTTGTCAGCCCATTTGAAACGTAGGGATTGAGCAGGCCAATCCTCTCCGATCCCCACGAATCCCCCTTAATCCATGTGGTACAGAAAACTCCCCAAGCCACCCAGGAAACTGGACGCTTGCTATGTTGCTGCTGTTGTAGGAGGTTTAACCAAATAGAGGGGTTTATAAGGGAGAGGGATTAGTGGGGAATTGAGGGGATTGGGTGGAAGAGAGGGATTAACCAAATCCTCTCAGATCCCTCTCCACTCCGGGGCTGCAAAACCTCCCCTGTCAAACCAGGCCTCACGGGTGACGAAGGCCCCTTGTGGTGTACAAAGCAGTTGCACCTGCACAGCGTGTTTATCTAGGAGCTCCTTCAAGCGGGCCTCCGCATCCTGACGGTGCTTGTTGGCAACTCTGCGCCGGCGCCACCCTTTAGCGAACCTCAGACGCTCCTTTGCAAGCCGCGCCTCAGCATCCTGGAAATCCGCCCCGAACCGGTCGAGCGCGACCTTGCGTCACATAGGGCTCCGCGCCTAAGCAGAGTGTGGCTGCTCACGAGCGCGAGGGCCTGGCCCAGACTTGACCCCTCACTATCGTCCGTCGTCGCGGCCTAGGGGCCCAAGGCGCCGATCACCAAGGGCAGGGGCCTCGCCGAGATTTCCCCCACACTCGGATGTGGCGGCGCGCCACGTGAGCCCACCAAACGTGAGTGGGCATGGCCTGGGGGCTCACCTCATCGCACCCCGCGTCGTGCTCCTCCCCGTCACAAGAGGCGCTTGGCAGGAGAGCGGGCACCTCGGCCTCCTCCGCCGCAACACCTTCTCTCATGGTAGGCTACGCAAGGGACGAGCCCCCGCCTCCGGAGGGAGGCGCGTGAGCCTCTCCCATCTTGGCCTTGGTGGCCACGCCTGCGCCCAGCTTTGGAGGGCCTACCAGCTCCCCCTCGACCTCCATACGCCCCATCCCGGCACCAGGATGGCGGCCGGCCACCCAATCACCTGCGGCAGGCATCGGCCCCACTTTCGGGCTGGGGGCCATCATCGCCTTCGCTAACTTCTTCCTCTTCTTCCGATCATTGACAGACCTCCTTTACAAACGACAAATCAGCCCTGAGCTCGGACAAGGAATGCACACATAAGACATGGGAATGGTGCGCGGGGACTTACTCATCTTTGGCAGTCCATTTCCTCTTCCTCTTCTCGGGATGCAGCTTGCCATAGCCGTCTTCGAGCATCGCCCGGCTCCACCTTCCGAATCCGTGGACCAAGCCACGATGGACCCGACCATGTCGCCGCCCTTCTCGAGGGCCTGGGAAGCCTCGACTCCCCTGTGGGTCCCTGCCAATGGGGGCTCGGCCGCCTTCTGGCCGGGGGCCACCTCCACTGTGAGCGACCCTTCCGCTACAACATCGGGACCTTCAACCCCCGCGTGAGCTGGCGGAAGGGACACCGCCGTGGGCTGTGAGCTGTTAGCATCATCCCCGAGGTCGTAGATAAGCTGGCGAAGGGAGCATGGAGGCACTCGGTTGGCGTCCTCCTCTGTTGCCTCCACCGAGTCCTCATCACCATCGCTGCCCCCAGAGTCCGGCACCACCTCGAGGGGGTTCTCGCGGGGCCCTTCGGCATGATCCCCCGCTGATCAAAGATGTGCATCTCTGTGACGAGCTCCACCCTCTCCTAATAGCAGAATAGCAGGAGCATGTCCTCGGGCTGGTCCGTGCCAGGGCTGTTGAGCAGAGTTGCCAGGGCCCCATCCATCACCTCCTGCTTCAGATTCCCGGAGTTCAGCCTCATGACATCCTTTGCGCGTGGTGTACACCCATACGTGGCACGAGTGCTGCTTGAGTGGCGCGATGTGCCGCCGCAAATACTCCCTGACGACTGATGCCCCCAACAGGCCCGCACCCAAGTGCGCGGCTATTCGCTCCTAGACTGGTTCCATCCTTGGGTGGGTGAGCTTCTCGTGCCCCCACCCGGAGTTCTTCTTGAACGGATCTACCAGAATCATCAAGAGCGGGCAGGCTTGACACGTTGGCGATAGTCCTCCACCTTCTTCGTGACCCTCGGGTTGATGATGTTGTTCTCCATTCCCTTGACGACAAGGAAAGAGATGCATCCTGAGCACTGGTCCACTGCGGTCAGCCGCGGGCTGAAGAAGTGACGGAAGAGCGCCATCGAGGGCATCACGCCTATAAAAGCTTCACAGTAAAAGGCAAATATGGCCAGAAGGAGGATGGAGTTAGATTGAAGGTGGATGGCATGGATCCGATAATGGGAAAGGATGACATAGAAGAAATCTAAGAACGGCAGCACTAGCCCGGCAGAGACATTGTGGAGGAAGAAGGGGTATGCCGTCACCCCCAGCTCGCACCGTGCGCGGGGAGCCCGGCCAGATCTTGGTCACCTGTCCCTCGTTCTGATCGCTACTCACCAGCTAGAGCACCCTGTCCAAGCCTCCCTGTCGGTGATGGTGGAGTGTTGCAGCGCCACCCCAATGGTGGGCACGATGGGAGTTGGGGACACTGCTTTCCCCTTTTTGCTGGCGGGCGCCATCAAAGCATGATGGAGTTGCAAGCGAGGACAAGGGAAGATGCAGAACTCAAAGATAGGTCGTGAGGAGCCATGTGCGAGAAGGAAGGTGTTGGGAGACGGACGCAAGCAAGGAAGGCAATGATGGCCTCGCGTCGTGAGTGGGCAGGCTTTATGTCAGTCCGGGTGGTTGCCGAGGCGTAGTGGGAGAAGTGGGGGCATTACCCATTCCATCATGCGCCAAGTGTCATGCCTGGCCTATGAGTGGTTAGGCCCTACGCCGTTTCACCCCCTAATAGGAGAAGAAGTGTGCACCGCTGGCCCGAAGGCTAATTTTGGCCTCGTGGAACCCAGTGTATCCAGGCCTGTCAGAATTGGGGCTCCGAAGACCCAAGAAAGGTTCGGACTCTGGGGTGTGCTCGCTGAACCTCGCTAAGCCCTGCCTTGCGACCCTCAATCTCACGACGATGCTCTGGTGTGCTCGAGTGAAGGGAAAGATGAACGACAGCCACGACAGTTTGCCTAGGTTCGGGCCACCTTGCGGTGTAAGACCCTACTCCTGCTTGGTGGTTAGATTGCCTCGCGAGGGAGGATGAGTATGAGTGTACAAGGGAGGGTGAGCGGCCTCAGGAGGATGCCTCGAACCGATCCCTTTCTACGGTGGCGCCCTGCCTATACTTATACTGGCCTTGGTCCTCTTCCTGCAAAAACACAAGGCAGGAAGGGTTGCCACAATAGCCAACTTTGAAGGGGGACAAGAGTACAACTTATCCTGACTAAAGGTGGTCTTTCCCTGCTAAAGCTTACCGCCATGACGCGTGTGTGGGCTCGGTGATGACTTCCGTCCTGGCAAGAATGTCATCCTAGTCTTCTTGCACCAAACGTGTAACCTTTGGGGACTGCTTTGGGAACCAGTGCGCAGTCCTTGCTCCCTTAGCACGAAAGAGGAAAACCTCCTCATCCATGCTTGTTGGCGCCCCTCTGGCTCCGCTCATCGCCACGCGTGTCACCCACATGAAGGCGCATGGCCGCGTGACTCTGCTGAACTGTCCTTGACTTGGTCACCTCCTAGAGGGCCTCGGGAAGCCGCCTCGCGAGGGGGCCTCACGAGGCTACTAACGATGCTTGTTAACATGCGCCTCACAAGGAGGGGGCCTCGCGAGGGCCTTGCTCATGAAGTACAAAGGTGCGCCGCGCGAGGGGCCTGGGCAGTGCGCCGCACGATGGGCCGCAGGTAGACGGGCCTAGGTACCCCCAATCCCATGGGCCCGTCAAAACTCTACCATGGCGCTGTCGATCTGCCTTCATGCCGACGAGGATGCGCCGCCCCTCGAGCACGTCAAGGTGTAAAGCAACGACGAGGACGACCCCTACGCGCCAACAGACAAGGTTGCGCCGAACCCCCCAAAACTTTGGAGTGGTTTTGGGCTAGTACGATCTTCTTCTGTGGAAGGCGCTGCCGCGACTGAGAAAGCTAGGCAAGTCGCGTTCAAGAAGGAGTTGACGGAGGAGCGCGCCAGCTACCAGCGGCCCGTGAAGCCTGTGAGGCCACCTGGGAAAATGACGCGTTGGAGCTTTGGTGGAAGGCACATTGACGTGCGGAGGTGTACGAAGGTGGCGGGTACTTCGCCAGGAAGGCAAAAGGCGCTAGGCGCCTCATCACTACACGGAGTGGCCTGATAAGCTCTAGCATGCTACCGACGAGTAGCTCCGGTGGGCGCCCAATGAAATGGCAAGATCGTTCACGTGCGTCCGCCAGCAAGAGGCATACCGGCACATCAAGCGGTACAAGGCGGAGGACGCGGAGTACTGCCTCCATGCTGGGAAGCCGCCACGCACCAGGGAGCTACTGGCGAGGGGCTACTGGAATACTGGCCCCCTAAGGAGGGTTTATTAGTTTTAGTATTGTTCGTTTTCAATTTTTATGCATTGACCTAGTAGTTAAGTATCATTATGTAATTGTGATGATATTTTATATATCTGTGATGAACTACTAGACAATTCATATATACATTATGAATTTCATATTTCTATCTGTTTTCGTACTAATTTCTATCTACCTATTACAATCCACATGTACAGAATGGAAAGCATAGACACATTGAAATAGAACAACATACAAGAATGAAAAACAGAGTACACACATTGAAACAGTGCAATATTATGATTGTTGTGATAGCGATCAACGTCAAAATGACTCAACAAAATAAAATGCGTCCATGACCACCACCCTTGCCTACGTAAGCTCTTGGCTCTGCTAAACTCGTGCAGGCGTTTGTCCAAGCGGTTGACATGCTTGCAGTACATCTGGAGCGCGGTCTCGAGCTTCAAGTTTGCTATTTCATCGGAGATCACCAGGTCGAGGATGTGACGGTCATGTTCCTCTACTGCGCCTAGGTGGACACCTGGGCCAAGGAGGCGCTCGAGCCTAGCGACTAGCGCATTGTCATCGAGCGAGTCGCAGACAAGGCGAATGCGTGACCCATGCGAATAGTGCGGCCAACGTCTAGTGCCAGTACGATGCGGCCGACCATCGATGTAATGACCCGAGAGCGACGCTCCAGACACCTTCCATGTTTTTTATTGTCGCCATGTGTTTTATTTGTTTGTTGCATTCATCATCACATCATCCGCATTACATCGGCACTCATTGCTGTCATTGTTTTTTAAAGTTGCATCCGTTCGTGGTTGCCGCCTCTTCTTTGTCTCTGTTGTCCTTCTCTCAGACCAACCGGACCGCTCTCTTCTCTCTTGTCTTCTCCGTGACCTTTTGTCAGACCATGTTGTCTTCGATTTCCCCTCTCGTCTATATGTCCATCCTCTCTGCACATTTCATCGACCCCTTGCGTGCGTCCGAAACTCCACCGGACTCGAACCGGGTTGTCGTCACCGATGGGTCCGGATCATCCCCAAACATCCCTAAAATATCTTCGGTTTCTCATTTGAACTTCCCTACCTATTTATTCTCGACCATCGGATTTCGATCGGATGATCCAAACTTCTCTTCTCTTCCTATTTATAGACCAACCCTATTCAAATGAGACCAAACCCTATTTTCTAGGGATCCTCCCCTGTCCAGCCGCCGCCACCCACCTGGTCTCCTCCTCATTTCACCCACCGAGCCAACCACCTTCCTTCCTTGTTTTCAGATCCAGCACACCCACTTCCACTTGATCTAGACCGCAAGATCTTAGATCGGACGGCCCTGAGAGCCTCTGCAACCCCAGCGCACAGCTCCCGCACGAGCCCCCTCCTCCTGCTTCAATCCCCGAGTGGATCGGGAGAGCTCGCTGCTACCTTGTCACCTCCCCGGCCTCTTGTCCTTCCGGCCGGCGACAACTAGCACCACCAGGCCGTTCCTGACCTTCCCCTTCTCTTTCATCTCTTTTTCTCCTACTCCCTTCTCTCCAACTCACATTGCTCTCTCTCCCATGTCTTCACAGCGCCGCCCAAGACACCATGGATCGCCTGCCGTAGCTCCAGTTCACGTGCCGCTGTGGTTCCCGGCTGATCCGCGCCGGAGAGCCTCGGATCTATCCTTTCCCGTCGTCCCTCGACGCTGGAGCCCCTGCATCGCGCCACCCCGCTGAGTCCTTCTGTTGGAGCGCCTCTGCCGCTACTATGCATCAATCCGCCCTCGCGCTGACCCTTCGCCTCCAGCCTGATCCACTCCTCCTCGCCTGCTTCCCGTTGCGCCGTCCTCTGCTTCCTCTTTGATCACCAGGAGCCACCTCGTCCCGTGGCCTCCTCTGCTTCTTCCTCGAGCCTGCAGCAAAATCATAGCCCCAAGCCTTCCCACGCCCGTGCGTCTCCTCCACCAGCAGCCTGCAATGCCCGAGGAGAGCAGAGCTCCTCCCGGTCCCCATGGTTGCTGCTTCCCCTACCCCGAGCTTCCCTGCAGCCGGCGTCCAATGCCGCGCCTCCCTGCCATTCACCTCCTCGGCGACCCCAGGTGTTCTCTTGCTCCTCCTGACTAGCAGCGCCCTGCCTCCTCTGTTCGCTCGCGCATCGGCCACGCCCCGCGCCCTCGTTGACCAGCACGACTGCTCGTGGGTCAGAGCCTGCATCGAGGCTGGCCCATCTCCAGCGCCTGGGCCAGCAGCCTGCAAGCCAGCCAGCCTCAAAGCCCCGATGTGAGCAGCTCCCCAAGCCCTTCAACTTCGGCCCGCGTTATGTTTTTTTCCATTGGACGAATTATCTATTTATCCAGAGAATTACAGTTTTACAAAAAAAAACCTCATTGTTCATGCATATAATAACTCAACAATCATGCATCGGATTAAAATGATTTAAATATGTAACATGCTTATAATTTTATCTAGTTTCATAATTTACAACTTTCATCCATGTTTAAAAATGTTTAAAACCGTTGTTTGATTAAATTTGCATAAATGACATGCTAAATATTTTATTTCATAACTAAATAACCGCAGCTCCATTTTAAATAAAATTTATATGTAAATGGGGTAGAAAAATGCATAGATTAACTTGGTGCACTTTATTTTCCTGTTTAACAACAATAAAATATGGTTTTAGGCAGAACAGTACCAAATCTAAAATATGCATATGAGGATTTTACCGGAATTGTTGTTTGTTATTTCCGGCCTCATTTAAACTTTCCTAGGTAGGTAGTTTAATTATGCTTCACCTCTTGCCATGTTAATTGACATTTAATATTGTTGGGTACATAAATGAGAGCGACCTAAATACTTGCATGTGGTGTTTCTTCAATATGCAACTCATTGCATATCGAGCTACATTAACTTGTAGTATTGTTTGTTGCACTTTGCCTTGACATGCCATGTTTCACTAAACCAGACATGCATCATACTTGGTTGTCCATCATGCCATGTTAATGCTTGGTTGTTTACTATGTTGTTTGCTTCTTTCCGATTATGCTTCTTTTTGATAGTTCCAGTTTCGTTGCGATTGTGAGGATGCGTTCAACTACGTTGGTTCGTCTACTTCACGGATCCGATCTTCTTCCTAGCGGGATTTCAGGCAAGATGACCGTCACCTTGGATCTCACTACTATCTTTCCTATGCTAGTTGTCTAGATGCTATTGCTATGTCGTGCTACCTACCAGTTATTTATCAAGCCTCCCAAATTGCCATGATAGCCCCTAACCTTTTTCACCATCCTAGCAAACCGTTGTTTGGCTATGTTACAGCTTTACTCAGCCCCTCTTATAGCGTTGCTAGTTGCAGGTGCAGGTGCAGGTTGTTTCATGTTGGGACATGGATATCATGGATATCATGGGATATCACAATAACTCTTATTTAATTAATGCATCTATATACTTGGTAAATGGTGTAAGGCTCGGCCTTTTTCCTGGTGTTTTGTTCTACTCTTACCGCCCTAGTTTTTGTTATACCGGTGTTATGTTCCTTGATTTTGCATCCCTAACACGATGAGGGTTTATGGTCCCCTCTTGACAGTTTGCTTTGAATAAAACTCTTCCAGCAAGGCCTAACCTTGGTTTTACCACTTGCCTAATAACAACTAAAACTTGCATAGGGACCGGCTAGCACCCGAGGATAATTAATCAACCCCCCGGGCCAGTGCTCCTCTGAGTGTTGGTCCAAACCAGGCAACCTACGGGGCCACCTTGGGGAAACTCGAGGGCTGGTTTTACTCATAGCTTGTGCCATCTGGTGTGCCCTGAGAACGAGATACACGCGGCTCCTATTGGGATTTGTCAGCACATTCGGGCAGTCTTGCTGGTTTTGTTTTACCATTGTCAAAATGTTTTGTGCACCGGGATTTCGAGTCTGATCGGAGGGTTCCGCAATGGAGGATTGTCTCCGCGGGTCGTGAGCTTGTCATGGGCTAAGTTGGACACCCCTGTAGGGTTTAAACTTTCGAGAGCCGTGCCCGCGGTTATGTGGCAGATGGGAATTTGTTAATATCGGTTGTAGTGAGCTTGAAGTAAACTCAATTAAAATACACCAACCGCGTGCGTAATCGTGACTGTCTCTTTTCGAGGATGTTCGAGAGGAGAACACGGTTGGGTTATGTTTGAACGTAAGTAGTTCAGGATCACTTATTGATCATTACTAGTTTGCGGCCGTTTGCGTAGTTTCTCATCTTACTCATGTACTTGTAAGTTAGCCACCATACATTGCTTAGTCACTTGCTGCAACCTCACCACTTATCCATTCCATACCCTTTAAGCTTTGCTAGTCTTGATACCCATGGTAATGGGATTGCTAAGTCCTCGTGGCTCATAGATTACTACAACAACAGTTGCAGGTACAGGTAATGCGATGATCTGACGCGAGTGCGATGCTTGCTTGTTTGAAGTTTTTTTGCTTCTTCTTCTTCGGTCAAGGGATAGGTTCCGGGTCGGGGAACCTGGGATTAGCAGGGTGGATGTCGTTCTTATTTTTCGTTTGACTTCATCTGTAGTCAGATCCTACTCTTCTGTATGATGGTTGCTATGTATTGATGTATTGTTGTATGAATGTTGTAACTTGTGGCGAGTGTAAGCCTTTATCTTGTATTCTCATCTATTCAGTACATGATATGTTGTAATGATATCCACCTTGCTATGCGCTCGAAATGCGATTGTGCCCCGATCATGAGTTCATCACGTGATTGGGATATAATCGCATCTTGGGCATTACAGTCGGTGCAAGTACTGCGCAGACAGCCTCTACCCACTCGTGGCGAGGAATGGGGCTAGTGACGGGTCATGTACCCAGTTGCAACACCCTGTCGACAACAGGCAAGCACCGATGGATCCGCTCTTGCTATGTGATGCGCCGCACCTCTTGGTCTGTAGTGCTCCATCGGTCTCGTTATGCAGCGCGCCATAGCCTATCAGCATGGATGCGCCTATCTTGCACTGCAGCGCAGCGCCGATCAAGTTGTGCGGCGAGCTGCAACCTCTCGGCATTGATGCACCCATCTTTATCGGCGCTGCCATGCCCTGCGCCAAGGGTATGCTCACCTTGGCGATGAGGCGCAACAAGGCATCATCCATCGCATTGTTGGGGACGCATTCGGCAACAACGGGTTGTGCTGCCTGCAATAGCCGACTGGTTTTCCTCATCGAGGAGGTTGATGGCAGAGCGCTTCGGTGGGTTGGCATGCTTGGGAAGGTAGAGGGGCTATAGGTTGCGCTTGTGCCTCCATGTGCCGCACACCGCCTAGGCTTATGCACAATTGCTAGTGGCGGGAATTCGATAGGGCAGGGGTGGGAAACGGTGGTGGGAAATGATACCGTTTGCAATTCATGCAACGCACATAGTTTGGTCGAAGGGTCTCCGATACATGTGCCACATTAGCACCGTCCTGCAGTAGTGTTACATCTTATCACTTGCTCCTAATGATCTAAAAACCCCTTTGTTCACTTTGACTCCACATACAAAATTTATTTTGAATTAAAACTACAGAAAGTGCGGCCAAAAGTTTGTTTTAGAAAATCTACATCTATACAATACTATAAAGGTATATATGCAATTTAATTGCATGGTGCATCCAATGTTATTTGTTCTGTACTATGAATGTTTATACTTTTATCCTATAAAATTAGTCACACTATAAAGAAACAAAGGGCATCTCTCTCACCCCCAATCATACACCCCCTCTCTCCACACCCCTTTCACATACACATGCATGGAAACTATCTATAGACCCTCTAAAAGTACGTCCGGGACACATTAATTCATGTTCCATTTTCTCTCGCGAGATAATACACATACGATCACTCTATTTGAAGCGTAAGCATGATACGTTTATTGGACATCAGAATACGCTCATTACGGTCACCATATATGCTTTGTGGTGATTATACGGTCACTGCCTCACCATAGAGCTCCGTATCTTGTTGATGACACTATCAATTGACCAGTCAAATAGTCCACGTGGCGCATCTAGTGTTGCATCATCAACGCACATTATCTCCCTATCATAAGGCCACGTGTGAGAGGGTATAATAAAGAAGCAAAGGAAAATAAATTAGTGGTCGATGGGGATTCGAAGTAGAGACCTAAGGTTCGGATCCGCACACTCTAACCACAACGGACAATGTGGCCTTGTGATGGTATGGTGAGCCAGTCTGTTTAATACACAAGGCATACTATGGTGATTATGCACACATGTAAGCATGCACACAAACAAGCACGCAACACCCGCATTCATGCATGCAACACTCACTTGTACACATGCACACACGCACACAACACTCACACGCGCACACGCACGCACACATGCACACACGCTGAAACAACACACGATGCAACACACACGCGCATGCTCAAGTGTTGAACCTACACGTGCACACGCAAACATCCACAGCCGGCGTGGTTCACGCGCAAGTCAAATCAGCAAAATTGGGGTGAACACTAATCATTTTAAGATCTTCGCAAGATGTAGCACCATTGTCTTTAGGAACATATATAAACTAGCTATTCTTTCTAGGAGGAGTTTTTTCAATAGTTTTAATGGAAGAAAAAGTGGAACCCAAATTATTAATAATTCCTTCCAACTTATCAATCCTAGTGGGACTTTGCTCTACCCTTTCATTGATTATTGGTTCTTTCTCCTTTAGCATCTTTGGAGTAATCCCTACTTGATCCAAATTGGGTAACATGATTATGAATCTTTTTATCCAAATTTTCAATATGCTCTACGGTAGACATTTTATTTTCAATAGCATGTAGGCTTTGCATACCATGTTCCAAGGTTAAAACCGTTTCACTAATAGTGATAGATGGTGATCCCACTAAATTTCCCATATCATTAAAAGCATGCTTAGGGCGACTACTCAAGAAATTCCCTCCAGTAATAGTGTTGCGAAGAAGGATGGTAGTAGATTGCTTACAAGTTCATCTATTTTGCGGATTGCAAATCCTATACCAAGAATCTTTTGAATTCTCTCCTCCCATTTGCTTAAAATTGAGAACTTTACTTTTAGGGGTACACATAACAAGGGAAGAACTAGTCATAATGATAAATTGTAATGCCCCGAGACCGATGTGTCAGGTGTCTTCCAGTTTTTCGTTGTTATTGCTTTGTCATTTGCTTGCGTGTCGCATCTTGTCATGTCATCATGTGCATTGCATCATCATGTTTTCAAAACCTGCATCCGTCCGGGTTCCCCCAGTTCCGTCCGATGTCCGTTCTGAGTCCAATCGCACTTGCACGCGCCCGCGGCATGTCCGAAATATTATTTTATAAGTGGCCGGAGAATGTTCTTGGAATGGGATGAGAGTTGATGTGTGGTCTTATTATAGTGTAGATAGACCGCCTGTCAAGTTTCATCGCATTTGGAGTTCATTTGACGCCCCAACGTTTAACTATAGCGGCATTATAGCCGGTCAAACGTCGGACGTTTTCGGTCTCCAGAAACAGTCGCCGGGCCTCTCCTCTTCTCTCTTCTCAGATTTTTGCCTTCTGCACTACCTCTCACCGCCAGGCCCTACCTAACCTCTCTCGTCAGCCCGCGGACTCCTCCCGCGCGCGTCCGAAATCTGTCCCGGACCCGACCCGGATAGTCGTCACCGTTGGATCCGGATCATCCCCAAACGTCTACAAAACATCACCGTTTTCCTATTCAGACTCCCTAACTATTTTTTTGCGACCGTCCGATTGCGATCGTAGGGACGTGATAGCCCCTACCCAATTCCTAGCTGCTATTTATAGCAGATGAAACCCTACCTAAACTAGTCCAACCCTAAATTCTAGCCCTCTTGTCCCATCGCGTCGCCACCTACCTTTCTTCCTCGGGATCCCCTCATTCCACCGATCCAATCCCACCAACCAGCTCCACCCCTCAATTTCATCACCGAGCCAACCGGTGGCCTCCCTGCGTAGCCGCGCCCCTGGCCCCGATCCTGTCAACCGAGGCCCAGCCTCCTCTTGCTCGTGCTCGAGCACGTGCCCAGGAACTTGAGCGGGGGAAGCCCCGATCCCGCAGCACCAGGCGCCCTAGCATCCTCGTCGTCCCGCGGCTCCAGCGCGTCGCCCCCTTCCCGTGGCCGCGTTGAGCTCCCTCTGCATCGCCCGGATCCGTCTGGGTCCATGCCTCCCCTGCAGCCCTGCGCTGCCAAGCTCCTCCCACGGCCGCGTCACCGTTCGTCGCTAGGCCAGACTCCCTCGCCCTTTCTCCTGCTCTCCTTCCCTTTCTTCCCCATCTCTCTCCTGTGATTCACCCTCTCTCTCTGTCTTGTTTGAAACAGAGAACTCCTGCAGGGTTCGTCACCAATGGACGCCATGGTCGCCTGAGTTCTTCCATGCCGGCCTGCTACCTCGCCTTGCCGACTCGAACTGGCCCAGATCCGCATCTCCGACCACCAAGCCAGCGCCGAGCCCCGCTCCCCTCCGTCCTCCACCTTCCCTCCATCATGCCGCCCGTGGCCGAGCCTTGCCGCTGCGTGCTTTGCTTTCCTGGTTCGAGCAGCAGCAGCGAGCGCCGCCGCGCGTTGACCCGCGCCTGGACTGCGACCAACGCGTCCAGGGCCCAGCGAGCCTCCTCAGCCTGGCAGCGACCGGCCCAGCCGCGTGACTCATCCAGCCCAGCACCAACCGGGCCAAGCCCGATGTGAGAAGCCCCCCTCCAGCCCCTGTGCTTTGTTGGGCCAACCAGTTTCAGCCCGTTGCGTATTTTTTTCCTGCTGCTGCATTTAGCTAATTTCCAGGGAATTGCAGAATTACAGAAAACCCCCTAGCCTTCATGCATTTAATATCTCACAAACTAAGCATCACATGTAAAAACTTTGTATATGTAACTTGCTTAGAATTTTGTCTAGTTTCATAATATGTCTCTTTCATCCATGTTTAAAATATTTAAAATGATGTTTGGTTAAATTTGCTCCTATGCCATGTAAAAATGATTTAATTCATAACAATTAACCGTAGCTCGGTTTTAAACAAACTTTATATGTAAATGGGGTAGAAAAATGCCTAGTTTAACATGGCGGTACCAATTTGCATGTTTAACAACTCTAAAATTGTGTTTAAGGCAGAACAATACCAAACCTAATATATGCATATGGGGATTTACCAAAATTGTTGTTTGTTGCTTCCGGCTTCATTTTACCTTGACTAGATAGGTAGTTTTACTTTGCTTCACCCTCTTTCCATGTTTAACAACATTTAATATTGTTGGGTACATAAACGAGATCGAACTAAATAACTTGTCATGGTGTTTCGTCAATATGCATCTCGTTGCATATTGAGCTCCACTTAATTTGTAGGATTGCTTGTGCACTTTGCCATGCCATGCTTCATTAAACCGGACATGCATCATACTTGGTTGTGCATCTTGCCATGTTATGTGGTGGTTGTTTACTATGTTGTTTGCTCCTTTCCGGTGTTGCTTCTTCGGGTTGGTTCCGATAACGTCGCGTTTGTGAGAAACCGTTCGGCTACGTCTGTTTGTCTTCTTCATGGACTCGTTCTTCTTCCTTGTGGGATTTCAGGCAAGATGATCATACCCTCGAAATCACTTCTATCTTTTCTTGCTAGATGCTCGCTCTTTTGATATGCCTATGCTGCGATACCTACCACTTGCTTATCATGCCTCCTATATTATCGAACCAAGCCTCTAACCCACCTTGTCCTAGCAAACCGTTGTTTGGCTATGTTACCGCTTTGCTCAGCCCCTCTTATAGCGTTGTTAGTTACAGGTGAAGATTGAAGTTTGTTCCTTGTTGGAACATGGAGATGTTGTTCTTTGTTGGAACATGTTTACTTGTTGGGATATCACAATATCTCTTATTTAATTAATGCATCTATATACTTGGTAAAGGGTGGAAGGCTCGGCCTTATGCCTGGTGTTTTGTTCCACTCTTGCCGCCCTAGTTTCCGTCATATCGGTGTTATGTTCCCGGATTTTGTGTTCCTTACGCGGTTGGGTAATAATGGGAACCCCTTGACAGTTCGCCTTGAATAAAACTCCTCCAGCAAGGCCCAACCTTGGTTTTACCATTCGCCACCTAGCCTTTTTCTTTCCCTTGGGTAGGCCTGCCCAAGGGTCATCTTTATTAAACCCCCGGGCCAGTGCTCCTCTGAGTGTTGGTCCAAACTGAGCGATGTCCGGAGCTACCAGAGGCAACTCTGGGCTGGCCCACCCGACGTCTGGCTAATCCGATGTGCCCTGAGAACGAGATATGTGCAGCTCCTATCGGGATTTGTCGGCACATCTGGGTGGCTTTGCTGGTCTTGTTTTACCATTGTCAAAATGTCTTGTAACCGGGATTCCAAGTCTGATCGGGTCTTCCCGCTAGAAGGAATATCCTTCGTTGACCGTGAGAGCTTGTCATGGGCTAAGTTGGGACACCCCTGCAGGGATTTGAACTTTCGGAAGCCGTGCCCGCGGTTATGGGCAGATGGGAATTTGTTAATGTCCGGTTGTAGAAAACCTAAAGTTGACCTTAACTAAAATACATCAACCGCGTGTGTAACCGTGATGGTCTCTTCTCGGTGGAGTCCGGGAAGTGAACACGGTGTTGGAATTATGCTTGACGTAGGTTGTTCTAGGATCACTTCTTGATCATAGTTTCTCGATCGTGCTTTACCTTCTCCTCTCGCTCTCATTTGCGTATGTTAGCCACCATATATGCTAGTCGCTTGCTGCAGCTCCACCTCATACCTTTTACCCTTCCTATAAGCTTAAATAGTCTTGATCGCGAGGGTGCGAGATTGCTGAGTCCCCGTGACTCACAGATACTTCCAGAACCAGCTTGCAGGTGTCGATGAGTCCGTGCAGATGACGCAACCAAGCTCAAGGAGGAGCTCGATGAAGATCTTGTCCTTTGTGTTGTTTCGTTCTAGTTGATCAGTAGTGGAGCCCAGTTGGGGTCGATCGGGGACCTTTGTCGCATTTGGGGTTCTTCTTTTATTTTGGTTCCGTAGTCGGACCCTGATTGTATCTGGTTGATGTAATGCTTTATTCATGTAATTGTGTGAAGTGGCGATTGTAAGCCAACTATGTATCTCTTTCCCTTATGTATTACATGGGTTGTTTGCGAAGATTACCTCACTTGCGACATTGCTTTCAATGCGGTTATGCCTCTAAGTCATGCTTCGACATGTGGGAGATATAGCCGCATCGAGGGCGTTACATAAATTGGGCAAGCAACAAACCGGAAAACGCGCAAAAAGGCAAACAAGAAAAAATATTTTTGTATTTTTGTAAAACTTTTTAGAAATGAGGGAGATGAAAACTAGAGGCAAATGGCAAATAATGTAAATACAAGGAGATGAAGGTTTGTGCAAAGGTACTTGATAGTTGTTGATGATGTCTCCCCGACAACGGGGCCAAAGATTCTTCCTGCCACTTGTGATCTGCGTTGGGATGTCCCCGAAGAGGAGAGGATGATGCAGTACAGTAGAGACAAGTATTTCCCTTAGTTATGAAACCAAGGTTATCAATCCAGTAGGAGAACCAAGCAACGACTCGTTAGCAGTACCTGCACACAAACAACAAATCCTTGCAACCCAACATGAACAAGGGTTTGTCAATCCCTTGATGGTTACGAGCAAGATTAAATTGTATAGTTTTTGATAGATAGATCGAACAAAAATACGAAATAAAATAAATAAAAGAAAAACACAGCAATGTATTTTTGGTTTTAATATATGATAGATGAAAGTGCAACTATCCCTGGGTGGTTTTGGTAATTCCTAACAACATATAGCTCATTCAACTAATGCTATTTCAAGATAATCATTTTAGAAAGTTCAATGATTGGCATGACCTCGATTAGGAATGTAGACCCCTCAAAATGATAAACACACACATCGGCTCAAGCTCAAGACTCTACATTTTCATTTTATTGATCCAAGATCACATTGAGTCCATAGGAAAAGCCAATACTATTAGAAGGGGATGAGGTGTTGCTTAATGGCTTGCTTGCTCAAAATGCTTAGTGATATGCCCCAAAAGCCGTGAACCACTTTATCATATCCACATATGTCCCAAACCAAAAGTCAAACTCGTCCCCACCAAAATTATCTATCCGACGCCACCGAGTTCACTTGACATAGCCACTGCCATAAACCCTAGTCACTTCGGCCTCACCGATAGGATCTCGGTCTCACCGAGATGGGATTGCAAACTCTCTGTTTCCCTTCATAACATTTCGGTCCAACCGAGATGAGCGATCGGTCCCACCGAGTTCGCAATGCAAACTCTCTGTTTCCCTTTCGTAACGTTTTGGTCTCACCAAAATGAGCGATTCGGTCCCACCGAGTTTGCCTGACCAACTCTCTGTTTGCCTATTACAGAAATCGGTCCTACCGAGTTTATGTGATCGGTCTCACCAAGATTACTTATGCCCTAACCCTAATGAAATCGGTCCCACCGAGTTGACATTTCGGTCCCACCGAAAATCCTAACGTTCACATTTTAAACTAAATCGGCCTAGCCAAGTTTCATGATTCGGTCCCACCGAGTTTGGTGAATTGTGTGTAATGGTTAGCTTTTGTGTGGAGGCTATTTATACCCCTCCACCCATCCTCCATTCGAGGAGAGAGCCATCAAAACGTTCCTACACTTCTACCATTCATTTTCTGAGAGAGAACCACCTAGTCATGTGTTGAGACCAAGATATTCCAATCCAACCATAAGAATCTTGATCTCTAGCCTTCCCCAAGTTGCTTTCCACTCAAATCTTCTTTCCAACAAATCCAAATCTTTGAGAGAGAGTTGAGTGTTGGGGAGACTATCATTTGAAGCACAAGAGCAAGGAGTTCATCATCAACACACCATCTATTACCTTTTGGAGAGTGGTGTCTCCTAGATTGGTTAGGTGTCACTTGGGAGCCTCTGACAAGATTGTGGAGTTGAACCAAGGAGTTTGTAAGGGCAAGGAGATCGCCTACTTCATGAAGATCTAACCTAGTGAGGCAAGTCCTTCATGGGCGATGGCCATGGTGGGATAGACAAGGTTGCTTCTTCATGGACCGTTCGTGGTGGAGCCCTCCGTGGACTCACGTAACCGTTACCCTTTGTGTGTTGAAGTCCCCATCAACGTGGATGTACGATAGCACCACCTAGCAGAACCACGCCAAAAATCTCCGTGTCTACATTTGTGTTTGCTCCCTCCAAACTCCTCCCTTTACCTTCATGTGCAATGTTTTACATTCCGTGCAATGTTTTACATTCCGCTACTATACTCTTATATTTGCATGTGTAGGTTGATTGCTTGACTTGTGCTAAGTTGATAAAATCTGCCAGGACTTAAAATTGGGAAATGATTAGATTTTTTATTTGGTTAAGTAGTCTAATCACCCCCTCTCGGTGTCAAAACTGGCGGATCTCGGGTTGGGGGTCCCGAACTGTGCGTCTAAGGTTGATGGTAACAGGAGGCAGGGGACACGATGTTTTACCTAGGTTCAGGCCCTCTTAATGGAGGTAATACCCTACGTCCTGCTTGATTGATCTTGATGAATATGAGTGTTAGAGGAGTTGATCTACCACGAGATCATGATGGCTAAAACCCTAGAAGTCTAGCCTGTATGATTGATATTGCCTCTACGGACTAAACCCTCTGGTTTATATAGACATCGGAGGGGACTAGGGTTGTACAAAGTCGGTTACAGAGAAAGGAATCTCCATATACGAACGCCAGGCTTGCCATCCACGCCAAGGAGAGTCCCATCCGGACACGGGAGAGAGTGTTCTGTCTTGTATCTTCATAGCCCATTAGTCCGGCCCATGTCACACAGGCCAGACGCCCGAGGACCCCTTAATCCAGGACTCCCTCAGTAGCCCTTGAACCAGGCTTCAATGACGATGTGTCCGGCGCGTAGATTGTCTTCGACATTGCAAGGCGGGTTCCTCCTCCAAATACTCCAAAGCCTCCACAGAAAACGTGTCCGGCTCTGCAAAACAAATACCACACACAACCGCAGAGAGTATAATATTTCACAAGTCCAATCTGCTGACAACTTTTGTAGCGCGACATCACGTCCCTGCCTGGTCATTACTTCGAACCATTTTTTCTTTAGCCTCCTGCTCCACGTTTCAAGATGCGGTTTTATTGGCACGTCTTGTCGAAGCAGAGATCGTGTCCCCTTATTGCTGGATTCTCATCAATACAGGCGTGGGTAACTCAACCGTTCCATTGGCATGATCCCTTGGGAATAGGCAGGCTTTAAGGCCTATGAGGAGGCGTTTGGTATTCATCTCCTTTATAAAGGGGCACAGACCCATCTTTCTCCTCTACGCCTACCTCTTCTTCAACCTTCCCAACCTCGAGTCCCAGCACCCAGGTTTCAACTTAATTGCTTCGAGCCTCCCAGTCATGTCCGGACCCAGCCTTCAAGGCCGGCAGGTGGCCTCCTCTATCACAGAGGAGGATATCACGAAGCTCTGGGCGGCAAGATACCTGACCGCGGAAATCCCCCACAGGCTCCCTGCTAAAGGATAGGTTATGCCTACTCCCAGATCTGGTGAGAGGGTCGTGTTCATCTCCCACTTCCTCCGGGGCTAGGGTTCACTCTCCATCCCTTCGTTCACGGACTCATGTTCTATTACGGGCTAGATTTTCCCGATCTAGCTCCGGACTCTATTCTCTCGACATTCATTGTCATGTGCGAGGCCTTTCTCTGCATTCCCCCACACTTCGGCTTATGGCTCAAGACCTTTAATGTGAAGCCGAAGGTAATTGAGGGGAAGCAAGTAGAGTGTGGTGGTGCGATGGTGAAGAATCTCACCAATACTCTTTGGCCAAAAGGCTCTTTCACGGAAACTTCCAACCTATGGCAGCGGGAGTGGTTTTACATCACTGAACCCCGTGGTACCAAGTGGGCAGCTACACCTGCGTTCCACTCTGGCCCTCCATTACGGCTCACATCATGGCTTAATAAGGGGCTGGACTGGGGATCAATTGACCAAGTGCAGATGCTACAAAGCTGCATCTGGAGCCTCCTCTAAAAGGACACCGCACTCATCAATGTAATCCAGGTAATGCTAGTCCGCCGGGTCCTGCCGTGCCAGCGACGGCCTCTCCGCATGTGGGAGTTCAATCCGGAAGGACCACGGTCCCTTCAGCACTTCTTCGGCACGGCGCACAAAGGAATGTGGAAGTTATTCTTCGGGACACGAAAACAGTGGCTGGATACCACCGAAGACATCGGCCTCGACTGCAACCATCCGGATACCTCGGTGAGCGCTCGACTCCCGAACACAGCTTAGTTAAATATCCCGTAATACTGAGAAAATAATCTTCGAACAGGGTTGGATGAAGAAGGCGTAACGAATTAGGTGTTTGGCCCCTCTTCCCGAAGACTCAGCTAATCCCGTGTTAACAAGGATGCTGGCTCTGGCGCCATATCCAGTGCCGGCGAAGGAGGACAAGGAGGAGAGCAAGTAGGCCAAAGGTGGCCTCCATTCTAAAGGTACACTAGACACGATGTCAGGGGAGACTGGAACTCCCTCTTCCGAAGAGAAAAGAGAAGGAGAAGCTGACATCCCTTCCCCCCATGGGAAGAAAAGGACCGCCTCCAAAGATTTGGAGGTAAAGTCTCCTAAGTGAGGGAAGGTGTCCCTGTCAGGCGGTTCAGGTTCGAAAGACGACATTGTCGCACAGTTCCTCCGCAAGGACAAGCCCTTAGCCGAATCTTAAGTGAACAAGGGTGTCCTAAACATATCCCGTTCCTTTCCGATTTACAAGGGTAACATCTAACATATATGTTTGCAGTCCGGCACGCAGTCTTCCTCAACAGTCCTCTTCCTCGGGGGATCTTCTTCCAGAGATGATAGAAAGTGAGACGCCTCCACAGACCTTCTCGCCCAATAGGGCGAACGACTTTGAGGTGTTGTCCCGGAGGATCTCTCCCGATCAACAAGTGGTGCAAGGGACAATGAAGACCACACTCGAAGGTGATACTTCAGTAATCCAGAGTCCGGGGCGTGCGGCCCTTTCGGGGACTGTCGGTGTCAAAACCGGCGGATCTCGGGTAGGGGGTCCCGAACTGTGCGTCTAGGCCGGATGGTAACAGGAGGCAAGGGACACGAAGTTTTACCCAGGTTCGGGCCCTCTCGATGGAGGTAAAACCCTACGTCCTGCTTGATTAATATTGATGATATGGGTAGTACAAGAGTAGATCTACCACGAGATCAGAGAGGCTAAACCCTAGAAGCTAGCCTATGGTATGATTGTTGATGTGTATGTTGTCCTACAGACTAAAACCCTCCGGTTTATATAGACACCGCAGAGGGTTAGGGTTACATAGAGTCGGTTACAATGGTAGGAGATCTGAACATCCGTATCGCCAAGCTTGCCTTCCACGCCAAGGAAAGTCCCTTCCGGACACGGGACGGAGTCTTTAATCTTGTATCTTCATAGTCCAGGAGTCTGGCTGAAGGTATAGTTCGGCTATCCGAACACCCCCTAATCCAGGACTCCCTCAGTAGCCCCTGAACCAGGCTTCAATGACGACGAGTCCGGCGCGCAAATTGTCTTCGGCATTGCAAGGCAGGTTCCTCCTCCAAATACTTCATAGAAGATTTTAAACACAAAGATGGTGTCCGGCTCTGCAAAATAAGTTTTCCACATATTGCCATAGAGAGAATAATATTTACACAAATCTAATCTGCTGACGTATTCCGTAGTGCGACACACCACGACCAAGCCTTTATCCAAATCGTTTCATTATCCTACCTCGGCGCGTCATGCGAGGCGGTTTCCTTGGCACGTCTTGTCAAAGCAGAGATCGTGTCCCCTTATTCCGGGATTCTCATCAATACGGGCGTGGGTAACCCAACCGCTTCCAGGACTCCTAGATCATAGGCAAGTCCAAATGGACACAGAGAGGACGCTCGATATCCACCCTCTTTATAAAGGGATGAGGCCTTTTATTTTTCCCTCCCATGCTCAATCAAATCCTTCCCCCACCTCAAGCTCAAACGCCCAAAGTTCAAGTCAGGTGCTCCGAACCTTCAGTCATGTCCGGATCTAGCCTTCAAGGCCGATGGGTGCCTTCTTCTGTCACGGAAGAAGACGTCAAAAAGTTGAGGGAGGCCAGATATCTGACCGCTGAGATTCTGCATCGGCTGCCTCCCTGGGGGCATGCCGTCCCCTCCCCCGAACCCAACGAGAGCGTCGTGTTCGTCTCCCACTTCCTCCAAGGTCTAGGCCTTGCGTTGGATCCTTTTGTCAGGGGCTTGATGTTTTACTACGGGCTAGATTTCCATGATCTAGCTCCGGACTCCTTCCTTCATATCATGACATTTATTGTTGTGTGCGAGGCCTTCCTCCGGGTTACCCCTCACTTTGGCCTATGGCTCAAGACCTTTGAAGTAAAACCGAAGATGATCGAGGGGCAACATGCGGAGTGTGGAGGTGCCTCAATACGCAAGATGACGGGAGCTGCATGGCCCAAAGGTTCCATTCTAGAGGTGTCTGAATTGTGGCAACATGAGTGGTTCTACATCACGGCTCCTAGAAGTGCCAAGTGGGTGGCCGCCCCTGTCTTTCGCCCGGGCCCTCCACCACAACTGATGTCATGGATTAGCAGAGGATTGAGCTGGGGTCCGGCCAAGGACATGCCTATACTGCATAGCCGCATTCAAGATCTCTTTAATGGAGATTTCAGTTTGGTTGCGGTAGCACAAGTTATGCTGGTTCACCTAGTCCAGCCTTGCAAGCGCCGGCCTCTTCGCTTGTGGGAGTTCAATCCCGAGGGACCGCGTGCCATTCAAAATTTCCTCGGCCTGACGCACGAGGAGATGTACAAGTCGTTCTTCAGACCTCAAGTGGAGTGTCCGGAAATCACCAAGGACGCGGGCCTGAGTAGCAATCGCGCCGCCGAACAGGTAAGGCATCTTCCGACCGAGCGTACTACCTCTCCTTTGATGCGAAATTATTTCTGAGAGTCCGCTTTTTGACCAGGACTGGCTAATGAAGGCGAAGTTGATTCGGTGCTCGGCCCCCCTCCCTGAGGGTTTGGAAAATCCGATATTGGAAAAGATGCTCCAGACCGCACCTTGCCCGGAGCCCTTGAAGGAAAATGCAGGTGGTCTTGGGCCCCCAACGCTGGCCGCTCTAGCCGAGGGAGCGAGCGTCTCCATGAAGGAAGATTCTCAGAAGAGGAAAAGGACTGCGTCTGGGGATTCGGAAGCCGAAGCTTCCAAACGGGAGAAGAAGTCTCCCACAGAGGGTCCTACCCCGGGGGGTGCGGTTGCTACACAAAGTCCGGGGGGGATCAATTCTCCCACGAGTCGTAAGTGACCCAAAATACTTTAATAGTACAGATATGCCGTCTTTTCTTCTGAGAAAATAACCACTGCATATATCTTTGCAGTTCGGGCCTTAGCCCCTCTCAGATGAGCTCGTCTTCGGGAGATCTTCTTCCGGAGATGATGGAGAGCGAAACGCCTCCTCCGGACTCCTCCGCTCCGGAAGCGGGCGATCCTGAAGTGTCGTCGCGGAGGGCCTCTCCGGGTCCGGCGAGGCCAGAAGATAATTCCGTCGACCCCCGAAGCTTCCCGTGTCCGGCTCCCGAAGAGAGCAGGAAAACGAGTCCGGCACCGTCTAGTGTACGGTTGGATGTTCTGAGGGAGTTGGTGGGGCGAGCGGCCATCTCAGATGAACACCGTGTGCTGATGAATACGGTGATGGAGAGAATCTCATCCGCCGAAAGCGGATTGCATAAAGCTTTTATGAGTCTACTGACAGGTTTTGAGGTACGTAAAATAATGTATGATAGTCCTGCACATGCTAAGTGTGCCCTGTGTAGATAGTAGCCCTTGAGGCTCTGGTTGTCGTTGGTAACGACGACGATCAGAGAATCATAATCCCAGGTAGTAACCATACTGCCTTTATGAGCAGGTGATGGAAGCTCCGGTGGCTAGCCGGACTAGCGAGTTTGCCCATTTAAAACGGCAGTTGGATGCGGCAAACGCCGACATCGAGCTTGTTAACAAGAGGCTTGACGAGGTGCAGGGTAGGTGTTATTATCTGGTAAACGCCGCATAGTAAGAGCAGCATGAAGCCAATATATTTAACATGTTATGACTGCAGATGGAGCTGCCACTGTTGAAGCCTTGCGGGCGGAACTTGCCCGAGCCAAGGAACAAGCGAGATTGGGTAATGCGGCTGCTTTGAAGGCGGCCGAAGAGTTGCGAGCCGAGAAGGCCGCGCATGGCGAGAGCCGGGATAAGATGGCCAATATGGCCGTAGAATTAAAATCCGCTGTCGACCATTGTCGGGCTCTTGAAAAGGAAAACCAGGCGAAGGCATCGGACCTTGAGAAGGCTGCTGCAACGGGAAAAGACCTCCGCTCTGCAATGAGGGAAAAGAAGGAGGAGCTGCGGGAAGCCGGGGATATTGTAGCCGGGAAATCCTTTATGCTGCAGAGGAAGTTCGGAGATCCACGGTATGCCCCTCTAGATCGGCTGTGGAGTTCGGAAGATGTGTATATGGATTTGGCGGCGAGCGCTGCCGATGCAGCCAAGTACTTCCAGAGTTAGACGGACCGTGAAGTAGACCAGTTGTTTTGGAAATAATTCCTTTCTCCCAAGCGTCCACTTTCATTGACGGACCAATTAGCCGGATGGGCCGAACTAAATAGATTGTCCGGACTCTCCATGAGGTTTGTTGTGGATCAGCTATGGCTGGAAAGGTCAAAACCGAGCAGCTATTTCAGCTTGGTGCAGCAGTTCCTTGATGTGGTGCCGCACATAAATGCGATGAAGAGGTCGGCGTGCATAGAAGGCACACGAATGGCCTTTGCCCGTGCTAAAGCATACTGGGCAGAGATGGATGCTACCACTGTTGCAGCGCGGGATTCGGCCATAGGTCGAAGGGCTGCTGAGCATTACTTTGAGGAAGTTCTTGAGGGTTCTCGTTTGATAGAGACCCAGTGCTCAAAAAATATTATGTTTGAGTGACATGTAATCTCATTGCAAGCGAAATGCTTTTATAAATTTTCATAAGGCTACTTTTATACTTTTGCCTGAAAGTATTGTGATGCCTCCTGGGCGGCCGTTTATGTATACATGTGTATAACCTGAAAGATTGCAGTCGTCGGCTTCAACCCCCACGCATATAATGCGGAGGTGTTCATAGAAACACGCGTTCACACTTAACCCAACGTCTTGGTCCTATTAAGGAGGTGATAGCAGAGCGAGCGAGGCAACCGGACTATAATGCTTTAACACTTTCACTTAGCCATAGGAGTTTGACAGTGGGGCTACTAGATAGCCCCTGGTGGCTCCGCACTCTCCCGATTCCGGGGTGCGTATATGCCTGGCCGGAAAGCGGCCCTTCGTTAAGGCGGGAGAATTCTAACATTCCCATGGGTCATCGAGTGGTTGACCAGTCTCGCGCTAGATCATGACAGTCAATTTTCGGCTTTCTCTACTGAGGTGCTCGTCCGGATGAACCAGGGCACAATCGCAGTAGTTCTCCTGGTGCTACCTTAGCCGGTAAAGTGGAACGTAAGGCACCAAAACACAGGAGCCGGGCAAACCCAACATTTGACCAAAGACAATGATTCGGAGCTGATGCATATAGGGCCAAACTCGCAATGCCAAACACTCCCTAAGGTATTCGGTCTTTGTGGTATAAACCGGGCCTAAATAATGGCCTTCATAAGAAGCCCCTTATGTCCAGGTACGTGCATTGGTCTGGCGTGGCCACATGCCAAGACGTCAGCATCCTTCTCAATGGTGGATATGTATCAACAAGAGACAGTAAAAAATGTTTACGCGGGGTCTTAATCTAAAAAGAATCCTTGGAGCGGGTCCCTGCTGCACGTCTGCGCCTGTGTCAATGTTGTGCCGTATCCTGGACGGGTGTGGCACGGTGATCGTCTGTAAAAGAGAGGAATTTAGGTGAAAAAGGTTGTCGTGCAAAAAGATAGTTAAAGAAACTATGCATAATTCAAGATGAGGAGGAATGGCCACATGTCTGCGCGCGTTGAGCCCCTTGTACTGATGAATAGGGGTGTGACCATTTATTCGGTATAAGTAGCGGCATCGGACTTGATTAGTTGTGTCTGAGGTCTTGATGACCTATGGGGCGCTTTGGCTAGTCCGGGCACCTTTAGTGTGTGGCTGCCAAGGCAGCCTCACTCTCTTTGGCGCGCAGAGATCGCTTGACATTTTCGTGCACTGAAATGATGCCACGTGGACCGGGAATCTTGAGTGTGAGGGAGGTGTAGTGTGGTATTGCATTAAAGCGAGCGAAAGCTTCGCGCACGAGCAGTGCTTGATAGCCACTTTGGAATGGAGCGATGTGGAAGGTTAAATGCTCGCTACGAAAGTTATCGGGGGATCCGAATATAACTTGTAGTAGGAGGGAGCCCGTACAACGAGCCCCTGGGCCTGGCGTTACTCCTTTAAAGGTAGTATTGCTATGGCGAATTTGTGTTGGGTCTAACCCCATCCCGCGGATTGTATCCTGGTATATTAGGTTTAGGCTGCTGCCGCCGTCCATCAAGACTCGTGTGAAGTGATATCCGCCAATTACTGGGTCTAATAATAGGGTAGCCCATCCTGCGTGTCGGATACTTGCTGAGTAATCGCGATGGTCGAAAATGATCGGTTGAGACGACCATTGGCAGGACTTCGCGGTGACAGGCACTTGGGTATATTTTCCTGGGGGTGCCGCATTGTTTTTTCCCTTGATCATGTGTAGTACGTTTACTGTTTTGACTTCAGGTGGGAATTTCTTTTGTTCCCCAGTGTCTTGCTTGGGAGGCTCGTCCTCGTCTTCACTTGGTGTGTCCTCCCCCTTGTGTACGACGTTGAGCTTGCCGGACTGCTTGAAGACCCAACATTCTCTGTGGGTATGATTAGCGGGCTTGCTAGGTGTACTATGTATCTGACATACCTGGTCCAGAATTTTGTTGAGGCTGGACGGTTCATCCCTGGTGCCTTTAGTGGGCGGCTTTTGACCTGGCCGGGAGCTTTTGAAACCGGCATTTACTGTCGTGCCCTTCATGTTGTCTTCTTTATTTCGGCGTTTGCTATTGCTGTTGCGCTGTGATTTCCCATTTCCATCTCTAACTTCAGATGTACTAGGGTCGTTGGTGCTGCATCTGGCTAGCCAGCTGTCCTCACCTGCGCAAAACCGGGTCATGAGGTTTGTTAATGCGGCCATCGTTCTCGGCTTATTTTGGCCGAGGTGTCTGGCGAGCCATTCGTTACGGACGCTATGCTTGAAAGCTGCCAAGGCTTCGGCGTCCGGACAGTTGACAATCTGGTTCTTTTTAGTGAGAAACCTGTTCCAAAGCTTTCGGGCTGACTCTCTGGGCTGTTGAGTTATATGACTCAAATCGTCCGCATTCGGAGGTCGGACATAAGTTCCTTGAAAATTTGCCCGAAAGGCATCTTCGAGCTCTTCCCAACTTCCAATGGAGCTTTCGGGGAGGCCTTTGAGCCAGTGACGAGCTGGCCCTTTGAGCTTGAGGGGTAAGTATTTGATGGCGTGGATATCATCTCCTCGAGCCATATGGATATGAAGGATATAGTCCTCAATCCAAACCCCAGGATCTGTTGTCCCATCGTATGCCTCTATGTTTACGGGCTTGAATCCCTCTAGAAATTCATGGTCCAGTACCTCATCGGTGAAACATAGGGGGTGTGCGGCACCCCTGTAGCTGGGTGTACCGCGTTGTTCGGATATTTGTTGTGTTGCATTGTATGCTGGGGCGCGCTTGCGTGGTCCATAGATGGATCTTGTTGCGCCGTCCTTTGGGTGCGAACCCTCGCCTGGGTCGCGTGTTGTATTGTGAGCGGCGTTGTATGCTGCTCTGTGTTGGTAGAGGGGTCGTCTATCCGACCAGGTGGCTGCTTTGATTTTTGGTTGTGGGGGGTGTGCGGCCTCCTCATCGAATTCGGGTAGCAGCTTCCGCTTTGGGTAGCTCTTGGAGGGGTGATTGTCGCCGTACCTTGCTGCAGTGTTGAGTATTTTGCTCCATCTGAATTGGAGTGTGCCTTGCGCGGCCTTGAGCCTTCACTTCTGCTTTTTAAGGCTCCTCGCGGTGGCAACAAGCCTTTTACGGGCGTTCTGCTGCTCCGGGTGCCTGTTCGGCGTTATGTCGTCTGGACCATTATCCTTGATAGGATTTGTTTGTTCGGTTTGATTATCTGGATTGCCGTTGTCCGGCAGCGATTCGCCCTGCTCCAGCGCTGGGTCTGGGTGATCGCTATTTTTGTCGAGGCGGGATTTGGGGCGGCGCTTGCGTCGCCGCTTTGACTGCTTTTCGAGGGAACAATCCTTCGGTGCGTCCTTCCGCTCTTCATCGTCATCTTTTGGTGCGTCCACCATGTATACATCGTATGACTAGGTGGCGTTCCAGGGCTCAATAGGCGCTGGTTCTTCATCGTCTCCTTCATCGGCGTTCATACCGTCAATGTCGTCGGAGTCGAAGTCGAGCATGTCGGTTAAGTCGTCGACAGTGGCTACAAAGTGGGTGGTGGGTGGGTTTTGAATTTCTTCATCGTCCGTACCCCAACCTTGCTGACCGTAGTCCGGCCAGGGCTCTCCTGATAAAGAGAGAGACTTCAGTGACTTCAGGATATCGCTGAAAGGCGAGTGCTGAAAGACGTCTGCGGCTGTGAACCCCATGATCGGCGCCAAATCGGATTCGATCGGCAGGGGCGCGGAGGGTTCGGAGTCCGGAGAATAATCCGGCTCCATGGAGTCAAGAGTCTTGTAGAGTACGTGGCTGGTGTTCGGCTCAATCGCCGTTGGGATCACAGCCCCCGAGGTGGCGTCCAACCGCCCATCCTCGATCGGCACGGTTGGCTCCGAACTAAGGGTCGGAGCCGAAGCGGGTGCGGCCTCCAGGGCACTGTTCGGCGGCAGAGCTAGATCGTGCTCGTCGTGACAGTGCGGCGCGCTCGACAGTGGTTCGAATCCGTCGAAGATCAAGTCTCCATGGATGTCAGTCGTGTAGTTTAAACTTCCGAATCTGAACTGACGGCCAGGGGCGTAGCTTTCGATCTGCTCTAGATGGCCAAGCGAATTGGCCCGCAGTGCGAAGCCGCCAAAGACAAAGATCTGTCCGGGGAGGAAGGTCTCACCCTGGACTACATAGCTATTGATGATCGTAGGAGCCATCGGGCCTGACGGCGACGGCACAGAGGAACTCTCAATGAAAGCACCAATGTCGGTGTCAAAACCGGCGGATCTCGGGTAGGGGGTCCCGAATTGTGCGTCTAGGCCGGATGGTAACAGGAGGCAAGGGACACGAAGTTTTACCCAGGCTTGGGCCCTCTCGATGGAGGTAAAACCCTACGTCCTGCTTGATTAATATTGATGATATGGGTAGTACAAGAGTAGATCTACCACGAGATCAGAGAGGCTAAACCCAAGAAGCTAGCCTATGGTATGATTGTTGATGTGTATGTTGTCCTACAGACTAAAACCCTCTGGTTTATATAGACACCGGAGAGGGTTAGGGTTACATAGAGTCGGTTACAATGGTAGTAGATCTGAACATCCGTATCGCCAAGCTTGCCTTCCACGCCAAGGAAAGTCCCTTCCAGACATGGGACGGAGTCTTCAATCTTGTATCTTCATAGTCCAGGAGTCCGGCTGAAGGTATAGTTCGGCTATCCGAACACCACCTAATCCAGGACTCTCTCAGGGACCAACAATAAAGGTCCCGGACTATCCGGTTTACAGCCGGAGATGACCCTAGGGTCGAGTAAACATATCCCTTTGAAGGGAGTCCGTACTCCGGCATCCTCTTCCAGGAATCGGGAGGCGCCGGATACATTGATGGACATGTTGCAACAAGCATCCATTTCAGAGGAACATTGTACCTTAATGGGTATGGTAGTTGAGAGGATTCTGTCCGCGAGAAGCGGATTGAATGAAGCCTTCACGGGCCTGCTAAGAGGCTTCGAGGTATGCAATGTAATATCTTTAATTGCACTCCACGTGCAAAAATGCACCTGTGTATAGGTAGTAGCCCCTGATACTCTGGTTGGCGTCCAAAGGGAGGCGATCAGAGGATCAAAAAAGATATGCCCAGGAAATAATCTAATTAATTGGAACACATGCTGTTTCATCCATGGCGGTTGCTGATACGTCTCCGTCGTATCTACTTTTCCAAACACTTTTGCCCTTGTTTTGGACTCTAACTTGCATGATTTGAATGGAACTAACCCGGACTGACGCTGTTCAGCAGAATTGCCATGGTGTTATTTTTGTGCAGAAATAAAAGTTCTCGGAATGACCTGAAATGCAACGGGGACTATTTTTGGAATATATAAAAAATACTGGAAGAAGAATCCATGTCAGGGGGCCCACACCCTGTCCACGAGGGTGGGGGGCGCGCCCCCTGCCTCGTGGGCCCCCTGACGCTCTACCGACCTCAACTCCAACTCCATATATTCGTGTTTAGGGAGAAAAAAATCAGAGAGAAGGATTCATCGCGTTTTACAATATGGAGCCACCGCCAAGCCCTAAACTCTCTCGGGAGGGCTGATCTGGAGTCTGTTCGGGGCTCCGGAGAGGGGAATCCATCGCCATCGTCATCATCAACCTTCCTCCATCACCAATTTCATGATGCTCACCGCCGTGCGTGAGTAATTCCATCGTACGCTTGCTGGACGGTGATGGGTTGGATGAGATTTCTCATGTAATCGAGTTAGTTTTGTTAGGGTTTGATCCCTAGTATCCACTATGTTCTGAGATTGATGTTGCTATGACTTTGCTATGCTTAATTCTTGTCACTAGGGCCCGAGTGCCATGATTTCAGATCCGAAGCTATTATGTTTTCATGAATATATGTGAGTTTGTGATCCTATATTGCAAGTCTATTTTCACCTATTATGTGTTATGATCTGTTAACCCCGAAGTGACAATAATCGGGACACTTACCGGTGATGACCGTAGTTTGAGGAGTTCATGTATTCACTATGTGTTAATGCTTTGGTCCGGTACTCTATTAAAAGGAGGCCTTAATATCCCTTAGTTTCCAATAGGACCCCGCTGCCACGGGAGGGTAGGACAAAAGATGTCATGCAAGTTCTTTTCCATAAGCACGTATGACTATATTCAGAATACATGCCTACATTACATTGATGAACTGGATCTAGTTCTGTGTCACCCTATGTTATAATTACTGCATGATCGATCGCATCCGGCATAATTCTCCATCATCGGTCCATTGCCTATGAGCTTTTCATATATTGTTCTTCACTTATTTACTTTTCCGCTGCTACTGTTACAATCACTACAAAACCCAAAAATATTACTTTTGCTACCGTTACTTTTTGCCACCGTTACCACTACTATCATATTACTTTGCTACTAAATACCTTGCAACAGATATTAAGTTTCCAGGTGTGGTTGAATTGACAACTCAGCTACTAATACTTGAGAATATTCTTTGGCTCCCCTTGTGTCGAATCAATAAATTTGGGTTGAATACTCTACCCTCAAAAACTGGTGCGATCCCCTATACTTGTGGGTTATCAAGACCATTTTCTGGCGCCATTGCCGGGGAGCAGAGCTCTATTCTTTGAGTCACTTGGGATTTATATCTGCTTATCACTATGAAGAACTTGAAAGATCAAAGAACCAAGATTTTTCCCTCAACTATGAGGGGAGGTAAGGAACTGCCATCTAGCTCTACACTTGATTCACCTTCTGCTTTGAGTAAACTTGCGACACCTAAACCTGCTTTTGCTATTAATTCTGATATGTCGCATGTTATTGATGATGACACGTCTGCTATGCATGATACTTATGATGAAACTACTTCTATGCTTGATACTACTGTGCCACTTGGTGAATTTCTTGATGAACAACTTGCTACGCTAGAGAGAATGAAATTATTGAAACTGATAATATTGATGAAAGTGATGATGAAGATTCTCCCCCTAGATATGAATTGCCTGTTGTTCCTGAGGGTTATGTTATGGATGAAGAAACTTATAGAGATTTCTTAGCTTGCAATGATAGATCTGATCTTAATAAATTATTAGCCAATCTTAAAGAAAAATCTCTAAATGCTAGAATGAAATATGATCCTGCTTATGCTACTTCACCTATCTTTATTACTGATAAGGATTATGATTTCTCTGTTGATTTTGAGTTAATTACTTTGGTTGAATATGATCCTTTCTATGGCTACGAATCTGAAACTATTGTGGCACATCTTACTAAATTAAATGATATAGCTACCCTGTTCACTAATGATGAGAAAACTCGCTACTATTATATCCTTAAATTATTTCCATTCTCATTAAAGGGTGATGCTAAGATATGGTTTAATTCTCTTGATCCTGGTTGTGTGCGTAGTCCCCAGGATATGATTTACTACTTCTCAGCTAAATATTTCCCCGCTCATAAGAAACAAGCTGCTTTAAGGGAAATATATAATTTTGTGCAAATTGAAGAAGAGAGCCTCCCACAAGCTTGGGGGAGGCTTCTCCAATTACTTAATGTTGTGCCTGATCATCCTCTCAAGAAAAATGAAATACTTGATATCTTTTATAATGGACTAATCGATGCTTCCAGAGACCACCTGGATAGTTGTGCTGGTTCTGTTTTCAGGGAAAGAACAGTTGATCAAGCTGAAATTCTATTGAATAATATGTTGACCAATGAAAATAATTGGACACTTCCTAAACCAACCCCTAAGCTAACTCTGAAGAAAAGGGGTATTCTATTTCTCAGTCCTGAAGATATGCAAGAGGCAAAGAAATCTATGAAAGAAAAAGGTATAAAAGCTGAAGATGTTAAGAATTTACGACCTATTGAAGAAATACATGGTCTTAATTCAACACCTATTGAAGAAACACACGGTCTCGATAACCCGATACAGGTAGTAAAGGTAAACTCTCTCTATAGATATGATAAAGCTAAAATCCCTCCTGCTAAGTTTTCTAGCCAATGTTTGGATGAGTTTGATAACTTTACGGTTAAGCAAGAAGATTTTAATGCTTATTTTGGTAGACAACTGAAACACAATGCTTATATGATTGAAGACTTGAGTGATTATATGGCTAGTGTTAAAGGTGAACTTAAACTTATTAGTAAACATGCTTCTATGGTTACCACTCAAGTAGAAAAAGTACTTAAAGCTCAGAATGATTTGCTCAATGAATTAAATAATAAGAAAAATGATAATGATGTTAGAGTTATGACTAGAGGTGGTAAAATGACTCAGGAACCTTTGTATCCTGAGGGCCATCCTAAGACAATTGAGCAAGATTCTTAGAGAACTAATGTTGATGCACCTAGTCCTTCTAAAAGGAAGAAAAAGAAAAATGATAGGACTTTGCATGCTTCTAGTGAACCTGTTGTTGACACACATGAGAATCCCAATGATATTTCTATTTCTGATGCTGAAACACAATCTGGTAATGAACATGAACCTACTGATAATGTTAATGATTATTGATGCTCAACCTAGCAATAATAATGATGTAGAAATTGAACATGCTGTTGATCTTGATAACCCATAATCAAAGAATCAACGTTATGATAAGAGAGACATTGTTGCTAGGAAGCACGGTAAAGGAAGAGAACCATGGGTTCAGAAACCCATGCCTTTTCCTCCTAAACCATCCAAGAAGAAGGATGATGAGGATTTTGAGCACTTTGTTGAAATGATTAGACCTATCTTTTTGCGTATGTGTTTAACTGATATGCTTAAACTGAATCCTTATGCTAAGTATATGAAAGATATTGTTACAAATAAGAGAAAGATACCAGAAGCTGAAATTTCCACCATGCTTGCTAATTATACTTTTAAGGGTGGAATACCAAAGAAACTTGGAGATCCAGGAGTATCAACTATACCATGCTCCATCACTACAACAAAAACCCCTCTACAGCAACACATGTCTAGCAACGATGATAGCATGATGTGTTGTTTTTGTTGAACCTCCCACCTTCCCCACTTAGCGCTAACCTCTCTATACCCACCTCCATCTCGTTTCGTGCTAACCTCTCACGCATAAAGAGTTTTTCTATTCTCCCTTCATTTATTCCTCTCATCTCACCAAAAAAAAGAGCGAGAGATAGGCCCAGCAGCTAGGGTTCCCACCATGGCCGCCGTCCCCTCGCTCATGGTCGCCGTCCCCTTGTCCTCGGTTCGTTAAAGAACCTCAGCAAAGGCCCGCCTCCATCGCCACTTTGCCCACGGATCGGGGATGCACAGGTCATTGTTGCCCATCTTCCTCGCGTGGGGGAAGGGGTCGCCGCTGCTGTTACTCCGCTCGACCGCAGATGGAGATGCCGCCGTTATTCCTCCGACAACTAGGAACACGCAAGCACGGACGCACCCGTCCTTCTCAACCGCAACAGTTCAGCAGGTCTTATCCTATCCCTCGCACATCTGCAATTCTGAAATTTTATCCCTTAAAAGTTATATTCTCTGTTGCCCTCGCCCATCCTTGATTTTCCTTGCTGGCCGCACCTTACAGGCTACAAAATTGATTTAGTACATCCTCATAGAGGCTTGTCCTTGGCGCACAGCAATACATGCTGACTTCAAACCTATACTTATATTTCCTATTTTACTCGGATAACTGAAAGGAACCATTTAAAGTCTGACACATAAATTTCTCATAGGAGCAAATACATGATTCTTCTGCTCAAAATTGAGTAAATAGAAAACATGGTTTCTGCAGAGAGACCAAAAGTTGATGAACGTGTCAAGTTGACGAACAAGTTGATGTGCGGTACTTTTCTTAGCGTATCCCCATGCTTTCTCTTTTCAAAAATATTGTGCTAATGTGTTTCTATAGCCTGCAGGTTTGCTCAAGAAGTGACAATAATTTCATGGTGATCAACCCGAAGGGAGTTGATCCTTCACCCCTGGATCTCCTATCCAAAGCAGGGGTAATCAATTCTGACTTGGTACAACTTGATGGTTCTACACTTATATTCAACCTTGATCTGTTTGGGGTTCCAATTTAGTTAAGAACGTGTGTCATGGTGTCACTAGCTGTACTAGGATTTCTACATGGGCCAATGCATGTATGTATGGTTTGTAACTATACTAAGGCCTAAGCATAACGATTGATGTTTCCAAGTGATGCATGACATCTCTCTATGGCCCTTAATTTTTTTTCTTGTCCTAAACATGCCAAGTAACATATATGTTTTGTTCCCCGACAAAGACAGCTACTAATTTCGTCAGTAGTTAGTGGCTGGGTACATATGAATTTGTTTTGTAAGAACCATTTTCTGATGTTGATTAAGCTTCTTGCTTGCTATCGGTAGAAATATGGATTCAATAATAAACCTTCTACCCCACTATATGCTCCTATACAAAATTTGACCAACATCTCTAATTCAGTTCAGACCAATAGCAGAAAGTAGTCGTATTCTACAACCAGTGCAGCTGCCAGTGCGTACTAGTAAAAATAATCACAATAAATCTTTCCTCACAAGTACAGAATTGGAATATGTTTTTTTGCATGATTGGTTGAGTCAGTCTGGCCAAACATGTTCAAACAAGACTTGGTGCTCAAATATAAATGTATAATCCCATGCGCCTAGTAGCAGTCTAGCTTCTGAACTAGAAAATACTACTCTCTCCGTCCCAAAATAAGTCTTTGATTTAGTACTACTTCTGTTGAGTACAAGATAAGGGTAGGCGTGATGACGAGCAGAAGTGGATTCGATAGTTCATATTAGTCTTGCTCTTTCCCCTTTCTGTTTCTTAGTTCATTAAGCACGTCTTCTCTCTATGCATGAGTTGATTACTCCCAACTGTCCCAAATCTGATGATGATTTTTTTGCGTTGTCTATTCTGCAGGTTTTGGGAATTTTATTCATGGATCAGGAAATTATAATGTGTGACTTTGTAATTATCAGGTAACTATGAAGTTTTGCGTGATGTAGATTATTTAAAAGATTTTCAAGTTGTTGGCACTGATATTTCTCCTAATGCACCATAGGAGGCAAGACTAATGAATCATGCCAAGCATGAGTGGTACGAGACTAAGGTGATGCAAAACTAATTAGTGCGGAGACCTCTCGAATATGGAAATACTCAGTTCTGTATAGTCGGTACTGTTGGTTACCTAGATGCGAAAAAAAGGATCTAGATTCCAAGCATGGTGATGACCTATGTGTATTGTTGTTATTTAGATGCAAAAAAGGACATGAATATAGGTTGCATAATCTGTAATGTTCTTTAATAAATTCATGTTGAAGAAGTATTTGTATTCAGATTATTAATTAGCCCCACATCTATGTATAAATTTATGTCTTGGCAAATCACATTTGAAAGGTGCTCATTTAAATTTTACTGCTACCTGATTTTCTCTATTGTAAGTTACTCATCCCATATTGTTGTTGTAGATCACCAAGATAAATTGATGATGCATGGCTCAGATGTTGCTTGCAAGGTTAAGAATGGAGCTACCACAAGACAATTAGAATTGTCATTTTTAGGATCAATGATTCAGACATTATAGTTGACTGCAAGGTCAAGAATTGGGCTACTACTAGATAGTTTCACCAAGATAAATCGATGATGCATGGCTCGGATGTTGATTGCAAGGTTAAGAATGGAACTACAACAAGACAACTAGAATTCTCATTTTTAGTTTCAATTATTAAAATATTATAGTTTATTGTAAGATCAAGAATTTGGCTACTACTAAATAGTTTCAACTCTTGTAATCTTTGGATATCTTTGTAATGCAGATTGTTGATTCAATATAAGATATTTCTGTTTATTATATTCCTGTGCACGGTATTGACCTAATGATTATGGATTGCAATATATCTTCGTTAATTGTTTGGCGCTATGTTATCTGTTATGTCGATTTGAGGTTCCTTTTGTGTAGGGTACCAGCAACGCAGATGAAGTGTTGTTGGTCTCTAGGTCTATACGTTGCTACCTAACAACATTTCTACATGTCGTTTACCAACGCAAGCATATAAGTTGTTGTAGCTCTTTGCAACGCCACCAACGGCAACACATACTAATCCGTTGGTGTAGACCTTAGCAACACATATATGGACATACGAGAGCGCATTGATGCGTTGCTGAAGGGGGGTTCCTGTTGTAGTGCATTAAAAGAAACTATATTAAAACTGCTTTATGTGATCTTGGAGCCGGTGTTAGTGTTATGCCTCTCTCTTTATACCATATACTTGATTTGAATAAGTTGACACCTACTGAAATTTCTTTGCAAATGGCTGATAAATCAACTGCTATACCTGTCGGTATTTGTGAGGATGTGCCTGTTGTGGTTGCAAACGTTACTATTTTAATGGACTTTGTTATTCTTGATATTCCCGAGGACGATAGTATGTCGATTATCCTTGGTAGACCTTTTTTAAACACTGCAGGGGCTGTTATTGATTGCACCAAAGGCAATGTCACTTTTCATGTTAATGGTAATGAGCATACGGTACACTTTCCGAAAAAACAACCTCAAGTCCACAGTATCAATTCTATTGGAAAAATTTCAACAATCACTATTGGAGGTTTTGAATTTCCTCTTCCTACTGTCAAGAAGAAATATGATATTCTTATTGTTGGGGACATGCATATCCCCGTTGAGGTAACCTAGTGTTATTCAAAAATTCTCCGGTTTCATGTTATTCGAAATGAGTTTGTTAACAAGACCTAATCAACCTTGTTAGTGGATTCCTTTTGATGAGCATGCGATGGATGAATTTAGAAAACACAACTCTCTGTACCCTCTTTTTACTTTCTGTTATTTATATTAATAAAGCAAAAATAGTATTTTCTGTTTGTTTTCTGAATTATCCATGCAATAAAAAATACCCCGAAAATAAAAGTTCTCCAAATGCCCTGAAAATTAAATATGATTTTTTCTAGAATATTTGAGAATATCTGGCACTGAGAACACATCAGGGGGAGCCAACACCTGGCCACGAGGGTCCAGGGCGCGCCCCCTGCCTCGTGGGCCCATGGTGGCTCCCCTCCACTTATCCCAGCCACCACACACTCCTTCTTTCTCCCAAAAAAATCACCAACCAGCTCAAGCACGAGTTCTAGCTCATCTTGCTGCCATTTTCGATTTCCTAGCTCAAAGCTCCATTCACAAAACTGCTTTGGGGGATTGTTCTTTGGTATGTGACTCCTCCAATGGTCCAATTAGTTTTTGTTCTAGTTCTTTATTCATTGCAAATTTTTGCTGCCTAGGTGATCCTGTTCTTGAGCTTGCATGTCAAATTTATATGGTCCCAAGTAGTTTTAATGCATGAAATTGCATCTAAGCACTTGTAGGAGTAGTTGCTATCAATATTGTTAAGTTTGGTTCACTTTTACTTTGAGTTGCCAAAAAAATCAGAAATTTTCAGAAAAAGATGAAGAGATTTTTGAGGGGCTCATCGAGCCAAAGCTCGAAGGATAAACAAAGTGAAGAGAACAAGAAGCCCAAGTATAATCTCCCTCATACTGCGGAGGTTCGGCCATGTGAATGGCCTTGTGATGATTTCTTGAGAGCAGTCAGGATTTATGATGATTTCTATGAGTTGGCTGAGAATGCAGGCCTCACCGATTTCCTCTGCGACCAACGCGAACAATATCTCCTACTCACTAATACTTTTGTGCAAAATTTTCATTTCCATGCTAGGAGATCACCACCTTTGGTGGATTTCTATTTATATGATGCGTATAAGGAGATGCCCCTCTATGAATTTTGTGAGGTCTGCAAGTTGCCCTTTTCAGGCAGCGTAGAGGAACCACATCGTAACGATGTGGAGGGGTTTATTGATACAATGGCTATAGGGGAAACGGGGAAGGTTTCCGATGCAAGAATTACTAGCATACATTTTCCTGTTCTACGTTACTTTGCAATATTTGCTAGTAGATGCTTAATTGGTCACGGAAACTGTGGCAACATTAGTGCCCCTGATATTGTTATTTTGTGCCATGCCTTGTTCCGTGATAACACATTTAGTCTGGCCGCTATTGTTGCAAAGCGGTTAAATCTTAACCATACAAAGGGCCCCATCATGGGAGGTATCTTCGCGCCCGCGCCTCGCTGCATATTTTAAAATACCTATTAGGCATTATGAGAAAGAAGAAAAGTTGTTGCCTCCTGTTTTTCTAGACTATAAGAGTATGGTAGCACATGATTTTATCATTAAGAATAAGGAAAAGATGCTTAAGTACAAGCTGATATTTGATAAAAATCACCCTGAGACTATTACTTTGCCTGCTCCTTCCTTGTTTGACTTATCTGCAGGCAAGTACCTTGTTCCGTCGGAGGCCATTCACGCCTACCGAAACCCCACACCAGCTACAGAGCAGAGCCGGAACCACAATTTGATCCTCACCGGCAGTCTTTTTATCAATGGAATCCGGAAGAGATCGCCAACCAATGGCACTAGGGGGATCCTTCTTAGTACGACACCAACTATAACTTTGGATATCTGCCAGGCCAGCCGTGGCCATAGACCAACTTAGGCCAAAAGCCTAAGCTTGGGGGAGTACGTATTTCTCACCGACATTACATTCCTGTTCACACACTTAGTTGTCGGTGCCCATAATTTTTCATCATAATATCCATGCTAGTTTATTTTCCCTTTTATGCTTTATTCTTGTGTGTTTGATAAACCTTAGAAAAACAAAAAAAAGTTAGTTGTAGCTTTTAGCTAGTTTACTTTTCATGCTGTAGTAGTAGTAATTAAAAAGAAAAACCCAAAAAGATTTCTCGTTCTTCTTTTGCTTGTTGGGAGCTTTCCCGTGTAAATAGTTTTGTTTCTTTTCTTTGGGGGTCGAAAGGAGAAGATCATAATGAAAATGTTGAATGGCTCTCATATGCATTATTGTTGATCGAACAAAGAGCCCATATTACCTTGTCTTCTCTCTTGAATTGAATGCTTGCAGATTCCAGCTTGGTCCAATGCACGTGCACTATTATTATTATTATCCACAATATTCGGTCGTGCAAGTGAAAGACAATAATGATGATTATATGATGAACTTATTGAGATAAGAAAAGCTGGTATGAACTCTACCTCTCTTGTTTTTGTAAATATGATTAGTTCATCGTTCCTGATTCAGCCTATTATGAAAGAAACATGTTTGCAATGACAAATAGAGATTGTAGTTGCCCTTGTTTTGGACTCTATATGATTAGTTCATCGTTCCTGATTCAGCCTATTATGAAAGAAACACTTTTGCCCTTGTTTTGGACTCTAACTTGCATGATTTGAATGGAACTAACCTGGACTGATGTTGTTTTCAGCAGAATTGCCATGGTGTTATTTTTGTGCAGAAATAGAAGTTCTTGGAATGACCTGAAAATCAACAGAGATTATTTTTGGAATATATAAAAAATACTGGAAGAAGAATCCACGTCAGGGGTCCCACACCCTGTCCACAAGGGTGGAGGGAGCGCCTACCCCCCTAGGCGCGCCCCCTACCTCATGGGCCCCCTGACGCTCCACCGACCTCAAATCCAACACCATATATTCGTGTTCGGGGAGAAAAAAATCAGAGAGAAGGATTCATCGCGTTTTACGATACGGAGCCGTCGCCAAGCCCTAAACTCTCTCAGAGGGCTGATCTGGAGTCCGTTCGGGGCTTCGGAGAGGGGAATCCATCGCCATCGTCATCATCAACCTTCCTCCATCACCAATTTCATGATGCTCACCGCCGTGCGTGAGTAATTCCATCGTAGGCTTGCTGGACGGTGATGGGTTGGATGAGATTTATCATGTAATCGAGTTAGTTTTGTTAGGGGTTGATCCCTAGTATCCACTATGTTCTGAGATTGATGTTGCTATGACTTTGCTATGCTTAATGCTTGTCACTAGGGCCCGAGTGCCAGGATTTTAGATCTGAACCTATTATGTTTTCATGAATATATGTGAGTTCTGGTCCTATCTTGCAAGTCTATAGTCACCTATTATGTGTTATGATCCGTTAACCCCGAAGTGACAATAATCGGGACACTTACCGATGATGACCGTAGTTTGAGGAGTTCATGTATTCACTAGTGTTAATGCTTTACTCCGGTACTCTATTAAAAGGAGGCCTTAATATCCCTTAGTTTCCAATAGGGCCCCGCTGCCACGGGAGGGTAGGACAAAAGATGTCATGCAAGTTCTTTTCCATAAGCACGTATGACTATATTCAGAATACATGCCTACATTACATTGATGAACTGGAGCTAGTTCTGTGTCACCCTATGTTATAATTGTTGCATGATTGATCGCATCCGGCATAATTCTCCATCACCAATCCATTGCTTACGAGCTTTTCATATATTGTTCTTCACTTATTTACTTTTCCGCTGCTACTGTTACAATCACTACAAAACCCCAAAATATTACTTTTGCTACCGTTACTTTTTGCCACCATTACCACTACTATCATATTACTTTGCTACTAAATACCTTGCAGCAGATATTAAGTTTCCAGGTGTGGTTGAATTGACAACTCATCTACTAATATTTGAGAATATTCTTTGGCTCCCCTTATGTCGAATCAATAAATTTGGGTTGAATACTCTACCCTCAAAAACGGTTGCGATCCCCTATACATGTGGGTTATCAACTGCCCATGCTACAGAGGTTGCAGGCCTGAAGCAGAAACTTGATGTTGCAGATGACGACATCACACTTATTAACAAGCGGCTCGACGAGGCGCAAGGTATGTTTTGGGGCAGTCAGTATATGTATGTATAATAATATGAGCACGAAGCTGAGAATTCTATACTAAGATATGCATAACTGCAGATAGTGCTGCCGCAGTTGAGACCCTTCGGGCTGAGCTCGTCCGGGCCAAGGAGCAAGCCAGGATGAGTAATGCGGTTGCCAAGAAGGCAGCTGCCGAGTTAAAGGCCGAACAGGCTGCTCGGCGCGAGTGCGAGGAGAGAAAATCTACCATGGCGCGCGAGCTAGAGGATGCCATTGTCCGATGTGAATTCCTCGAGAGGGATAACAAAGCCAAAACAGCCGATCTCGACAAGGCCTTACAAGAGGTGAGAGAAGCACGGTCCGAGTCTAGAGTGGCCCGGGAGGAGATCCGGCAAGCGAGGGAGATAGCGGCCGGTAAGCCCTTCTTATTATAGACTAAATTTGGCGATCCGAAGTATGCCCCGCTTAATCAAATGTGGAGTTCTCCGGACGCATTCTTGGACTTGCCGAAGAGTGTCTCCGATGCGGCGCAGTTTTTCCAAGCGCAAGAAGGACATGCAACAAAGAAGCTTTTCTGGTCGCAATTCAGCATGCCAAAGCGTCCACTGTTGCTAAACGAACAGATGGCCCAGTGGGCCGAGCTCCACAAAATATCCAGATCTGCCATGAAAGACGTCGTTGTCCGGCTGTGGCCAACTAAGCCAATTCTGAATAGTTATTTCGGTTTGGTGCAGCGACTTGTTGATGCGGTGCCGCGTATCGACGCCGTTAAGTGGACAATGTGCATTGAAGGTGCATGGATAGCCCTTGCCTGCGTCAAGACGTATTGGGCGAAGATGAAGGCCACCGATATTGCGGCAAAGAGTCCACCCGGGGGCAAGGACCATCACACGCCAGAGCATTATTTTGAGGGATGTCCTAGAGGGCGCCCGCTTGATAGAGGGTCAGTGCTCGAAGGATATGATATTCGAGTGATTGTACCAAAATTGTAAAAACAATGATATATTATAGGCTATGCTTTTTGCCTGAAAGTTTTGGTTCCTCCTGTGCGGCCGTTTTCTGTATATTCTGAAAGTTTACCAGTCGTCGATTTCAGCCCCCTTACATATAATACGGGGGTGTTCGTAAAAGCACGTGATCACTCTTAACCCAACGTCTTGGTCCATGAAGGAGGTGTCAATGCAGCGAACTAGGCAATCAGACTATAGGGCTTTAACACTTTCACTTAGCCATAGGAGTTTGACGGTGGGTCTACGATATAGCCCCTAGTATGTACGCGGTTATCCGAATACGGTGTGTTACATAGGTGATCAGAAGAATGGTCCTTCGTGTAATATGGAAGGAATCATGAAAGATTCTGATAAGTCATCGAGTGGTTGACTAGCTCTTGCCGCATCATGACAGTCAGTTTTCGGCTTTCTCTACTGAGGTGCTTGACCAGATGAACCGGAAACACAATTGCATTAGTTCTCCCTTTACTACCTTAGCTGATTGGACGGAACGTAAGGTAGTAAGCACAGGAGCCAGTTAACCCAACTATTGACCAAAGACATGATTCAGAGCTGATGCATATAAGGCCAAACTCATGACGCTGAAGTATGCTATAAAGATGTTTGGACTTGTCGGCAACTCATATATTGCCATATCGAACCCTTGGCAATTTGTGTCGAGCTGCATGCGTGAAACAACCGAAGAAGAAAAATTCAGTTCTTACAAGAAGCAAATACTGAATACAGCCTATGTTCACTGGAATCTGATTGACACGTCAAATGCAATCTTTCAGATTATAACGCCACTACCCGAACTATTTAACATGCCGGGGGTCGAAGGCTGAGGAAAAAGGCACTTTACAGGTTTGAAATAAAGAGTGCGTTCTACAAAAAATCATTTGGACCTCCTGTCGCACGTCTGCGTTGCCTTGCCTCGGCGAAAGGACTCCTTGGCAGGAATAGTCTTTGGTTATCTATACGAAGCCGAACTCAGAAAGAGTCCGTAAGATGACCAGGCTTTGAGTCACTTGTGGTAGAAGATAAAAAATAGTTAGAAAAAAGGGAAAAAGGCTATGGGAGTGTGGACCGCATTGTAGGCCTGTCCGTATTGTGCCTCCGCTGATGACCAGGGTATTTTGAGTGCATAATTATGTATGCGCGGTACAAACTTTGCGACTATATGAGGTGAACAACGGAGGCCGAACTGCTAATCCAGCTCTGAGATTGATCGGTCCTGTTTAATAGAGACCGACGGCTTGATGGCCGATGAGATACGCGGCTTGATGAGGCCGCTTTGTACTTCGGTTGCAGTAGCCGTAGTATGCTCCTCTATACGGAGGGAGCGTTCTGTGTTTCTGTTTATTGTGATGACGCCGCGTGTACCGGGCATCTTAAGCTTTAGATAGGCATAATGTGGGACCGCATTAAAACGAGGAAAAGCGATACGCCCAAGCAGTGCATGGTAGCTACTACGGAACAGGACAATATCGAAGGTCAAGCCCTTGCTTCGAAAGTTGTTCGGTAAGCCGAAAACGACTTCCAATCTAATTGAACCCGTGCAGTGAGCTTCTATGCCGGGTACTACTCCCTTGAAGGTAGTTGTGGTGGGCTTGATTCTTGAAGGATCAATGCCATTTTGCGTATAGTATCTTGGTAGAGTAGATTAAGGCTACTGCCGCCGTCCATAAGGACTTTCATGAGATGGAACCCGTCGATAATTGGGTCGTGGACCAAAGCTGCCGAACCTTCGTGACGGATACTGGCTGGGTGGTCCTTGCGACCAAAGGTGATCAGACAGGACGAACATGGGTTGAATTTTGGGGCGACTAGCTCTATCGCATAAATGTCCCTGAGCGCACGTTTGCGCTCCCCTGTAGGGATGTGCGTCACATATACCATGTTTACTATTTTTACTTCGGGGGGAAATTGCTTCTGACCCTCGGTGTTCGGTTGAGTCTCCTCCTCGTCGCTGTCACTAGGCGGCCCCTTCCCCTTGTGTTCGGCATTAAGCTTTCCAGCTTGTTTGAAGACCCAACAGCTTCTGTTGGTATGATTGGCTGGTTTATCGGCGGCGCCATGAATTTGGCAGGGCCGATCCAGTATCTTGTCTAAATTGGATGGTCTGTCTCTGTTTACCTTGAATGGATTTTTACGTTGACCGGGTTTGGAGCCGCTGAATCCGGCGTTGACCACTCTGTCTTGCGTTCCTTCATTATTATTTCGACACTTGTGTTTATTGTGTCGTGGCTTGCCGTTGCCGTCTCGAACTCCGGAAGTGCCCGGATCACTGATGCTATTGCTTCTATGAGCGAGCCAGCTGTCTTCTCCCGCGCAAAAGCAGGTCATCAGAGTGGTAAGGGCTGCGATGGATTTCGGTTTTTCTTGACCGAGGTGGCGGGCGAGCCACTTATCTTGGACGTTGTGTTTAAAAGCCGCAAGGGCTTCGGTGTCCGGACATTCGACAATTTGGTTCTTTTTAATTAAGAACCTAGTCCAGAGCTTCCTGGCAGACTCCCCGGGCTGCTGGATAATGTGACTTAGGTCATCGGCATCCGGAGGCCGGACATATGTACCTTGGAAGTTATCACGAAAGGCGTCTTCCAAGTCTTCCCAGCTGCCAATGGAATTCTCTGGGAGGCTGTTTAGCCAGTGCCATGCTGGTCCCTTGAGTTTTAGTGGGAGGTATTTGATGGCATGAATATCATCACCACGGGCCATATGAATATGGAGAAGAAAAATCTTCGATCCATACCACGGGGTCTGTTGTCCCATCATATGATTCGATGTTCACGGGTTTAAACCCTTTTGGGAATTCGTGCTCCATTACTTCATCAGTGAAGCAGAGGGGGTGTGCGGCGCCTCTATATCGGGCCAGATCGCGACGTAGTTCAGATGGAGTCTGTCTGCGGTTTTTGGCCCGGACGTGATTGTGCTTGTCATGTTTGGCTTGATAGCCGTCGTCGCGCGTTGGGGCATGCCCCCGTGATCCGTAGATCGATCTGGCCGGACCTGCTTTATTCTTCAGGTTCTGCCGTAGGTCGTATGTGTATCCCCGAACTATTGTGTCTCTACCTTTACGACGAGATAGTATGGGCCGGTGTTCGGCTTGAGTTGCCGTTTTGTCCTGGCCACGTGGTGGTCGGTTAGCCGCATTACGTGCTGCTGGTACGGGCTCGCGTGCCTCGTCGTCGAATTGAGGTAGCAGTTTACGCTTCGGGTAACTTTTGGTTGGGCGCACGAGGCCGTATTCCTCAGCTGCTAGGACATTAGTCCATCTGTCATTGAGTAGATCTTGATCAGCTTGAAGCTGCTGCTGTTTCTTTTTCAAGCTCCTTGTAGTGGCTATTAGCCGTTGCTTAAAGTGCTCCTGCTCGAGAGGTTCCTCATGCATGATAAAGTCTTCGTCGCTGAGGCTCACCTCATCCTCGGAGGGTGGAAGGTAATTATTGTCCTTCGAGTCTTCGTTTGCAGCCTGTTCATCAGGGCTAACTCGCCCATCCTCTCAATCGTCTTGTTCATAGTTTTGCTCGACGGGGTTTTCTTGGTCTTTGGCATCATCCAGAGTGTTTTTGTCTCTCGTGCCGGTATTGTTGTCTTTGTTGCGGCGTGATTTAGAGCGGCGCCGTCGGTGCTTTGGTTGTATCTCGGGAGCTTTATCCTCTACTGAATTTTTCTCATTATCACTGTCACCCTCTTTGGGTGTATCCACCATGTACACGTCATGCGAAGAGGTGGTCGTCTAGCGTCCGGTAAACGGCGGGTTTTCGGCTTGCTCCTCTCCGGCTTCATCGTCCATACCTTTGATGTCTCCGAAGCCATAATCGATCATGTCAGTTAAGTCCTCGACTGTGGTGATGAAGTGGGTGGTGGGTGGGACGTAAAATTCCCTGCTCTCGGCCCCTAGTCAGGGTTGGGCATAGTTCATACGTTGCTCCTCTGTAATCATGAGGGATCACATCAAGTCCAGAGTCTCGCTTAAAGGCGAGGTTTGTTGAGGGAGAAAAGAATCTGTGGAGTATGGCAGGAAGGGAATTCCTCAGCCGAGCTCACACCATGCTGACTCCGATAGTTTGGAGCCATCGTCCGGGGAAGAGTCCGGCTTTGTGACACTTGCCGGTGACACTGCTTCCTCCGGCTCTCCAGTACTGGGCCTAGTGGCCACAGATAGTCCGGCGGGTTAGAAATCCCGTCTTCAGTCCTGGCGAGGCGCTCCGGCTCTAAGGCCAGGGCAGAGGTTGGGGTCGTGAATCCTTGGAAGATCAAGTCTCCTTGGATATCAGCGACATAATCCAAGTTTCCCAAACTAATCTGGTGACCTGGGGCGTAGCTGTCGATCTGCTCTAGATGGCCAAGCGAGTTGGCCCGCAGTGTGAAGCCGCCGAATACGAAGGTCTGGCCGGGGATAAAACCTCCCCTAGGGTAACATCATTGCAGATGATGGATGGAGCCATCGAACCTTCTGACGGCGACACAATGGAACTCTCAATGAAAGCACCAATGTCAGTGTCAAAACCGGTGGATCTCGGGTAGGGGGTCCCGAACTATGCGTCTAAGGTTGATGGTAACAGGAGGCAGGGGACAGAATGTTTTACCCAGGTTCAGGCCCTCTTAATGGAGGCAATACCCTATGTCCTGCTTGATTGATATTGATGAGTATGAGGACTACAAGAGTCGATCTACCACAAGATTGTGATGGCTAAAACCCTAGAAGTCTAGCCTGTATGATTGATATTGCCTCTACGGACTAAACCCTCCGGTTTATATAGACACCGGAGGGGACTAGGGTTGTACAAAGTCGATTACAGAGAAAGGAATCTCCATATCCTAACGCCAGGCTTGCCATCCACGCCAAGGAGAGTCCCATCCGGACACGGGAGAGAGTCTTCTGTCTTGTATCTTCATAGCCCATTAGTCCGGCCCATGTCACACAAGCCGGACGCCCGAGGACCCCTTAATCCAGGACTCCCTCACACCCCCTCTAGACATACTTCCGATCCTACAATAGAAGATAGACCCGGGGCCATAGTTTTCATAAGAGGCTTCTCTCTTGAAAATAGCATAAGGTGGGTAAACAAATTATTGTTGGGAAATTGATAGAAAAGCAAATGATTATGACAATATCCAAGGCAATGATCATATACAGGCATCACTTCTGAGACAAGTAGATCGAAACAATTCTGCATCTACTACTATTACTCCACACATCGACCGCTATCCATCATGCATCTAGTGTATTAAGTTCATGGAAAAATGGAGTAACGCCTTAAGCAAGATGACTTGATGTAGACAAAGTAAAATCACGTATGAATAAACCCCATCATTTTACCCTTAATAGCAACGATACATACGTGTCATGTCCCCTTCTATCATTGGGGTTAAGCACTGTAAGATTGAACCCATTAAAAAGCACCTCTTCCCATGGCAAGATAAATCAATCTAGTTGGCCAAACCAAACCAATAAATCGGAGAAGAAATATGAGGCTATAGTAATCATGCATACAAGAGTTCGGAGAAAACTCAAATAATATTCATGGATAGATCTGATCATAAAATCACAATTCAATGGATCCCAACAAACACACTGCAAAAATTCATTACGTCGAATAGATCTCGAAGAACACCGAGGAGATCATTGTATTGAAGATCAAATAGAGAGAAGAAGACATCTAGCTACTAACTATGGGCCTGTAGGTCTGTGGTAAACTACTCACACATCATCGGAAGGGCAGCAAGGTTGATGTAGAGACCCTCCATGATTGATTCCCTCTCCGACAATGTAACGAAGAAGTCCTCCAGATGGGATCTCGTGGTTCTGGAACCTGCGGCGGCAGAAAAAGTATTTCATATGTCTCTCTAATGTGAGGGGAATTTTTGTAGAGGTGGAATTAGGGTTTGATGTGCCACGAGGGGCTCACAAGCCTGAGGGCCCCCCCTGGGGCGCACCCCTAGGGCTTGTCGCTCCCTCGTGGCTCTTTTGTCATCCTTCCAAACCTTCTAGGGTCTCTTTTGGTCCAAACAAAATTAATCGAAAGTTTTTGTATCCCTTTGGACTTCGTTTGATATTGCTTTTCTAAAAATCCAAAAACATGGAAAAGAAACAACAACTGACACTACGCACTAAGTCAATGATATATAATTGCATCTAATGACATATAAAACATCCAAAATTAATACTATAATAGCATGGAACAATCAAAATTATAGATACGTTGGAGACGTATCACACACCATTATGGATACTAGTCGGGTGGTCCTATTTATCAAAAGTGATTGAGCAAGCCGACCACATGTTGTATTTCAGGGCTGCAAGCTCTAAGGCGTAGATGTCCCGAAGTGCACGTTTTCGCTCCTTCTTAGGAATGTGTGTAACATAAATCATGGTCACATCCTTGACATCGGAAGGAAACTGACTTTGGCCACCGCTATTTGGCCTGCGAGGTTCATCCTCATCGTCGCTCCCAGAGTGACCCTTGCCCTGTCCATCGGCCACCGCTTTGCCGGCCTGCTTGAATACCCACCAGTTCCTATTAGTGTGGTTTGCGGTTTTGTCCGAAGTGCCATGAATCTGACAAGGCCTGTCAAGAATTCTATTGAGAGTGCTTGAGCCATCTTTGTTCCCTTTAAAGGGCTTCTTCTTGGGACTGACCCCGTAAGCTGCTGAACCCTGCATTAACTATTGGGTCCTCAACATTGCTACCGCTATTCTTATTCCGGCGCTTATTTCCATTGCGTCTGGAATTGTCATTCCCATCGCGTGCTTCCGAGGTGCTAGCGTCGCTCTTGTGAGTGCTGCAGTGTGACACCCGGATAATTAAGCTACAATAACCCTCTACTAATGTTGCCACGTCACCACGATTACTATTGATAGTCTCGCAATGATTCAAATCTCGTTCAAATTCAAATTTAAAATAAAGTCAAACTATAATTTTTTTGAAAAGTCTAAACTAAAATGTTCTAGATATGAAAAATAATTCATAATATTGGTTAAGAAACCAAGTTTTAATAAAATAATTAAATGCACTAAGATAAGTAAACACAATGGCTTAATCAATTAATTATTGCCTTTAATAATTAATAAAATGTTAGGCTATTTTATTGGGTTGCCATTATTAAATGTCGCAGTAGTATATTTATCTATACTAATGTAGGAGCTATTTTTTATTTTTAAAGTTAAAGGTAAATTGAAACTATAGAGAAAAGTAAATAAACGTAAAAGAAAAATGTAAAAGAAAATAAACACCACCAACCAGGCCTCGGCCCAGCAGGCCACCAGGCCGGCTCAGCAGCCTCTTTTAAACCCCCACCCCAACTGAAACCCTAACTACTAGCCCCACTCGACCCCACCACGTTCTCCTCTCCCTCGTTCCTCCTCTGCCCGCACGATCTGGATCAGGGGGGAGGGGCGATCGACCCCATTGCCATCGCATTGCCACCCCCGGCGAGCGCCGCATCGTGCCCGAGGACCGCCGCCTCCGCCTGCCAGCTCCTCCGGCGTCGCTGCACCGAGCCCCTCCGTCGGATCCCCCTCGTCCCGATCTAGTTCGGCACCCGAGCCGATCCCTGACGCCGCCGCCCGGAGTTCTCCCCCTCGTCAGACCGCCTCCGTCGCCCGTCCTTGTCCTCCTCCCCGACCGGCTTCCCCAAGCCTTGCCGTTTGTTCCCCTGCAACCTGGGGTGAGGAAACCCTCCTCCCCTCTCACTTTACTGTCGCCGCTCAGCTTCCGCTCTGGCTCGCCCGTCGCGCCGCGTCTCCTCATCCCGCGCCGGCTCCCCCTCCCCTCTGTCCCTGTGCGAGCACCACCGCGCCAGCTCGCCTGTCGCCTCCCTGCTGCACGCGCCAACTTCGCCGTCTCGCACCCGCGCACCGCGCACCGCGCCGCCGTGGCCGCGACCTGCGCCCCTCGCCGCACACACTCCGGCGCCCGCCGCCGCCCTGCACCGTCCCGCTGCTCCCTTGACCGCACAGACGGTGCCTCCCTGCTACGCCATGGCCGCCTCCCCCAACCGCTCCGTCCGTGGCCGTTCCACCCTGCTGCCTCCTGCCCGGTGCACCTCGCTGCAGCCGCCGGCGCCCCGACGCCTCCACTGGCTTGGACAGGCGCCCAAGCGGGCTGACGCCCGCAGCGCCAATTCGCTCTATGCCTGCTAGCCCAGTGCCAGTTAAGGCTCCCCAGAGCCACTGACATTGGGGCCCCACGCCCCTTTTAGATAGAAACAAAAAAATTGAAAAAGTTTTTTAAAAATAGGAAAATCAATTAATTGATTAATTAATTAATTCTGTTTGAATAACCTAATCACTTAGTTAAACTGATTAATAATGTTTAGTTAATTTGTGACGATAACAACTGGGACCCACGCATGAGTTGACCCAGTCAATGGTCAATTTTGACTGCTGACGTCATGATGATGTCAGGATGATGCAACAAATTCATTTATCAAATTAAAATAATTTCAGGAAATAAATTAAAATAATTTTAGGAAATGACTTAAAACTTTGAAAATTGATATAAAATAAACCGTTTATCAGATGAAAATACTTCATACATGAAAGATGCTCAAAACTACGAGACGGATCTGAATACACAATCTGTTCATCCGCCACACATCTCTAGCATAGCGAACATGCAACCGTCCCCCTCTGGTCCGTTTGTCCAAAAATGCCAAACATCGGGGATACTTTACTGGATGTTTTCCCCCTTCGCGAGTAGCACCTAGTACTGCGTTAGTTCACCCTAGCACCGTGTATTGCCATGTTATGCTTTGTGATGCTTCGATTGCTTTGTTATTTATTGTGTTCCCCCTCCGTTACTTCTTTCCGGTAGACCCCGAGACCGCTGTCGATACCCCTGTGATCAACTACATCGACGACGACCCCTGCTTCTTGCCAGAGCAACCAGGCAAGCAAACCCCCCTTGACCACCCAATTATCGCCTACTCTTTCCCTCTACTGCTTGCATTAGAGTTGTGTAGCTGTTACTACTTTTTGATGAACCTATTCTACTGCATAGCCTGTCATGGTTGCTACAATTGTTGATACCTTTACCTGCTATCCCAAATGCTTAGTGTAGGATGCTAGTATTCCATCAGTGGCCCTACATTCTTGCCTGTCTGCTATGCTATACTATCGGTCCGTGGTCACTTCGGGAGGTGATCACGGGTACATACATACATACATACATACATACTTTACATGATACAAGATGTGACTAAAGTCGGCTCGGCTCGTAGAGTACCCGCAAGTGATTCTGATGTGGGGCCTGAAAGGAAAGGTGGTTCCATCTAGATAGTGGTGGGCCTGGGTTCCTGACGGCCCTCGAGTATTACTTTGTGGCAGAGCGACAGGGAATTGTGACCACCTAGGAGACAGGTAGGCCTGGTCCTAGTTGGCGGCCGCAGTTAATTCAAATAACTCGCTTAACAAGATTGGGTATTTGATCTGAGTTGGCCACTGGCCTATACGCACTAATCACCACGCGGGAATAGTTATGGGCACTCGACGTCGTAGTATCAGTCGAAGCCTCCTAGATGTCAGTGACTGAGTGGCGCGCGCCGGGTTGGGCCGCGTAAAGCACCCTCATTTGTAATGGAGGCTGCCAGGTCTGCTCAATGGCCACCCATGCAACATGCAAGAGTGCAAAGGTGATGTCCCAAGACCCCTGCGCGCTTAGGATTTAGACATGCGTGTTGACCTCTCTGTTAGACCTAGGTAGGGCTGTGACGTGTTGATCTTCCGAGGCCAGGCATGACCCATGAAAGTGTGTCCGACCAAAGGGATCGAGCGTGTTGGGTAATGTGGTGCACCCCTGCAGGGAAGATTGATCTATTCGAATAGCCGTGTCCATGGTAACAGGATGACCCAGAGTTGTATTCCGACCTCATGACAACTAGAACCAGATACTTAACAAAACACACCCTTTCAAGTGACAGATACAACCCGGTGATCGCTCTCTCACATGGTGATGAGGAGAGGATCGTCGGGTAGGATTATGCTATACATTGTTACATGGTGAACTTACCAGCTACTCTCTTCTATATGCTTCAAGATGGAGGCTGCTAGAAGCATAGTCTTCGATAGGACTAGCTTCTCCCCCTCTTATTCTGGCATTCTGCAGTTCAATCCACTGATACTACCCATTTCATTGATACCGATGCATATGTAGTGTAGATCCTTGCTTGCGAGTACTTTGGATTTGTACTCACGGTTGCTTTGCTCCTTCTTTTCCCCCCTTTTCCATTCTTCTCGGATGTTGCAACCAGATGTTGGAGTCCAGGAGCCAGAGGATCCCGAGGATGGTTCTACATGGAGTTCGGCTTCGAGGAGTAGTTAGGAGGTCCCAGACAGGAGGCCTTGCCTTTTCGATCATTGCTAATTTGTGCTAGCCTTCTTATGGCAAACTTGTTTAACTTATGTGAGTACTAAGATATTGTTGCTTCTGCTGACTCGTTTGTTTTCGAGCTTTTGTATTCGAGCCCTCGAGGTCCCTGGCTTGTAATATAAAGCTTGTATTATTTTAATTGTGTCTAGAGTTGTGTTGTGATATCTTCCCGTGAGTCCCTGATCTTG
>NC_041382.1:331271052-331306084 GCF_002162155.2 Triticum dicoccoides
CACAAGTTGGTATCAGAGCCGACTGCCTGTCGGAACCCCCTTCCACACTCCTTGGCCAAAGTTGAGTCTAGTCATTGCAAAACTTTTAGTAACATGGTTGTGTGGCTTACGGGCCCATGTCGCCATTGGATGGTATTAGGATATTTTATTCCTCGTCTATACTCTGGTATACTGATCTCTCTTCTATTTGGTTGAATGAATTTTCTAATTCTAACTCTAAATTCTCGTACCCACTTCCTGCCGGAGAGCCCTTCATGCCAGATGATCGACTGCTTCACCAGACGATTCTCATGATACTTTTCTATGTTCTCCCCAGACTTGTGCCATCACTTTTGAAATTCCCTTCCATCGATAAACCCCTATGGATAACCACTAAGGATGGCAATGGGTCGGGTTTGGATCGGGTTGAACAATATCAATTCCATATCCATATCCATGAAGACTGTCTTTGCCCGCCCATGAAAAAATCCATGGGTGAAAAATTGTGTCCATGTCCAAACCCGATGGATATCCATACCCTCTGGATATCCACTGGGTCCTCTCAAGACATATAAATAAGAAATAACACAATGTTAACACGAGGTCCTCCATTCTTCACCTCGTGGTAGGCAAGGCTTCACTTATGGTAAACATCAACTTGTGGCAAATCAACGTCCACTGAAAACCTAATATCATTTAGTATTTTTCTAAAAGATGAGAATGATGAGTCATTTAATGAGGAGATAAAAATAAGGGAAGATACCCTATAGTATGTTACGACGGGGATTGAATGACAACTAATAGAAGTTACAGCGGGGATTATGCAATTTCTTTTGCATGTTTTAGATAACAAAGTGGAAAATTGCAGTGGGACATGTGACTGTGGGGTAGGGATAGCATATTTTGGCCCATTAAATCAGACTATCAGGTCGAGTTTGGGTATACCCATGGGCACAAGATTAGATCCATGCCCTATATATCCACGAGCAATCGGGTCGGGTTTGGGCACTACCCATGGGCACAAAAGCATATCCAAACCCTATCCATTCGGGTCGGATATCCATGGGTATCCATGTCCATGGGTAAAATTTCCATCCTTAATAACCACATACACTTGCCATTCTTACATTCAATCCCATTGATCTTGCTATTACAAGATGCCCCAAACTGCTCTCTGTTTTCCCGAGAATTCTTTGAGCTTACTGTCGTGCAATTCTTTGCCACATGAATACCCCCTATGGATAATTCCTCACACTTACCGAGTATCCGTTCTTCCCCTGTTGTTCATATGATTCACAAGATACATTGAAAAACTATCTGATCTTCCGGTAATCCTTTGCCTGCTATCGCTCTGCAAATACTTGTTTGCTTGCATTATGGTTGCGTGCCATATGACTAGCAATATTCGTTAGTATCCTTTGTCATTATCATTTTGAGTCCCTTGATTCAAAATGTTGCAAATACTCTCAATCCTCAATCAGATCCTAGAATTCATCCTTCCTGCTCAGACGTCATTTTAAACATGAGTTGGTTCTCGACCAATCAAATTGCCGTCGATTGTACCCCTATGGCTATTCAAACTATCCATCCTTAATCAGAGCATTGGCTTCTGATCCCTTGATTTTGAAATCATAATTCCTTTGCATCTGATTTTTGAATTAGTCAGTTGTTTCCATAATACTATGTCTTTGCGTTGTTTTCTTCCTCTAGTTGTGTGTTGATGCTCACATCAGCTCTGTTATGGACCGTCAAATCCTTTATTGAATTATCATCTGACAGTGTCCTTCGTATACAAAAACCTTGAGAAGTTCTTTCCCTGATACATAATGCCATTGGTAAATCCTATTCTCTGATTTGGCTAACCATGCTCTGCTTTCGAGCTGGTGATAATTACTATTGAAGCTTGTGGTGTATGTTTCGACGATGCCCTGATGGGTTGAACCTATGCCTCCCTTAATCTATGCCAACCCGAAAGTTTTCATGGGTCATACTCCTCTCGTAATTCACCAAGTAGGTTTTCACACTGGAATCATTTTTTATTAGAGCAGTGAATGAATGGTCATGCATTGGAGAAGTGGGAGTCAACCTTGAACTTGGTGTTCATGCCCATGGACACGATGTAGATCATATCATGGAAGCTTCTCTTATATTAATTATTCCCTTGTTATAGGTTCATTTGATATCTATGTTTGGTCCTTTGCACCCGTGGTTCCAACCATGATTGTTCTCCTTTGACTCTATTTCTCGGACGAGTTAAAGCACTTGCCTTTTGCAGATCAATACACCTGCCTAACCTCTACTCTGCTCTACCTTCAAGTTTTACCCTCTGGTATCTCGAGAAATATCACAGAACTACATAACTCCTTATGAGTTCTTCATCTACTATTATTCCTCACCAATTCCAATTTTTCCCTGGGTTCTGAGTCGTTAGACACTCGAGGACACCGATAACAGAATCGAGTCCGCGCGACGATTCAACAAGTGTTAGAAATCTTCATTGCTTACAAGTTTAATACTCCATCATGCCATTCCTAGCCCGATCGGCTCCATCATTATCGTGCTAATTTTAACTGTGCTACCTGGTCTCTCAGAGCACAAATTTCGACGGTGAGCTAATCTTACATCGATCTTCCTCGTCATATCATTTCTCCTTGAACAACAAACTTGATTTCGAGTTTGTGTCGTACCCTTGGTTCCCATAACCTTTGGCTTCATCATCATTTGACTTGATGTCATCGCCGACCGATTACATCTTCATGAAATCTCTCGACAAATGTGTCGTGATCATCATCAACATTCTGAGCTCTTCCAAGATATATATCGAATTCTTGATGAGAAATACCATCCTTTCCCCTCGATGGTTCGTGTTATCATCGACCACTTTATTGCCTTCCGTTCAACACAAACTTATTCGTGTTTTGTGTTATACCATGAGATCCTTGCTATCCAGCATTTGTTCTTCTTTACCTTGGAGTATTACCATCTTTTATGTCAAGAATGTTGTGGGAATTTCACCACGTCTTCAGAATTCTTGATACAAGTGATACTTATCACCATCACCATTCTTTCCTTGGTCCCCATGTTGTTTCTAACCGGAACACCGACAAATGGGCTGAGAGGTGTAAATTTCAAAACTTATAGCAACCCTATTGCTTGGAGTTAATGGTCGATTGCTTGGGTCTTAGTCTATTGGTTATTGAATCACCACTCTAACCTCGATCGTGCTACTTAGTCCATCTTCTAGGTGCTCGTTTTGATCAATGTTCACTCGAGTATGTTCTCCTCGAACATACTTCGTTATATACTTCGACATGTCCAATATGTTACCTTGTTCACAAAAATTGTGGAAATCCACCCTTTGGAAATCTCGATGAATTGTCGCTGAGTCCATCAGCCACCTCCTCATCCTCTCCTTGGTTTACTAATGAAATCTTATTTTGAAACTCACTTCCATAGTTCATTTTTGGTGAATCTTACAATCAAGGTTGTCAGAATCGCGATTTTGAATCGGATCGGAGCTCCGATGGTAGGATCGCAAATCGTAGAATCTTCACTATCAGGATCGTAGAAACGTAGATTCTATGAAGTAAAATCGTAGAATCAGAGGGGTCAGTTTGGATCGTAAAGTCGTAGAATCGTATAACAGAATCGCGATTCTGACAACCTTGCTTACAATGTCTTATCGTCAATTTCTGTCGCACCTTTTCTTCTCAGGCATCCTAAGTCTGAGGTATCCTGACCCCAATCAGATTTGAAACTCGGTCAGATATGAGGGTTGGGACATTTTCCAAGAGTTATAACATTGGTCTATATATGGCCCAGTAAGGTGATGTCATGCCTAGAACACCTGGCCGGAGGACCTATTGTTATAGTTTCCCTTTTTAGCAAGGTTAGCCATTATTCCATGAGGAAATTGTAAGACTTATTCTATAAGTTCTTCCTGATGGACCCTTTGTGTATCCAAAGTCTGTCCTTTACATGATAAACATGTCAATGCTATCCCGAAGCATGGCTGTGATCATCAATCGTCAACAAGAACATTGGAAGCATTATGCTAAATTTTCCTTATCAATTATCCAAACACCGTTGTGTGGGTAATGTCATGAAACTTCTCTTCCCTTCCCTAAAAGGGTTTTCTACTTTATATCCTATCATGGATAACATGCTCTGGTTGTCCTGGGGAAGGATATTCCCTTGAAATATGTGTTTAAACACATTTTCCTTTCCATTGTTCCGATTAAATGTGATAAACACTTTTTCCTTTTCATTTGTTTGTTTAACCCTTCTTGTGATCTGTATGATATAAGCAGTAATAATTCCCTGCTTGTGTGAACACCTCGGTGTACAACTCTGTTAGTAAGACACTGTTACTATTGTTGATGACATTCCAGTAACCACCGATGGACAAGAACTTTGCCTACTAGTCCGCCTTGCCTTGCAAGCAGGAAAACGGTTCTCTTTGTCCCTCGCCCTTGGTACCAATGTTGTTGCCAACATAACTAATAGGCTATGCTCCAACCTGCCTTGCTATCATGGCCATGCAAGATGTCAACGCCCTTCTTAATTTTAACCCACATGGTGGGCTTATAACCCACAGTTCCACATGATCGAAATCTGACTCTCCTGTACACCCCTATTCCCAAGTTTGTTCCTCGACGTGGCCTCATATGTAATTCACGAGCCACCTTTCTAGAGATCATCAATTTTGGTATCAGACACAATACTTATTCTCGTTGCTTTGAACCCCTCCCATGCCCTGTTTCAGGCATCGAACGATTGCCTGCCCACTTGAAAATTCCCATGATACCTCCTTACTTTGCTCTCGATATTTTCTTAAGTTTCAATTCGAGAGTTACTTTCCGCCACCTTCCCCGATGTTATCGACCAGATATTCAACCTTGCAAAGGTATGTTCTCCCGAAGATACCCGTACTCAGTACGATGGAGATTCCGAAGGAAGGATGATGACTTCATCATGATGCCTTGATGTGGCAAATTGAAGACATCAACATAGTGGATCAACCTCTTCGATGAGATCAACAAGAACACGAAGATCCGTTAGAATTTCGTAACCATAACTTTTCCCCTTAACTCTACCTCTTAAATCTCGGGACGAGATTTCTTGTAGTGGAGGAGAATTGTGACGCCCGGATAATTAAGCTATGGTAACCCTCTACTAATGTTGCCACGTCACCACGATTGTTGTTGATAGTCTCACAATGATTCAAATGTGGTTCAAATTCAAATTTAAAATAAATTCAAACTGTAAAAGTTTTCAAAAGTCTAAACTAAAATGTTCTGGATGTGGAAAATAATTCATAAGTAATATTGGTTAAGAAACCAAGTTTTTGTAAAATAGTTAAATGCACTAAGATAAACAAAACAGTGGCTTAATCAATTAATTATTGCCTTCTATAATTAATAAAAATGTTAGGCTATTTTATTGGGTTACCATAATTAAATGTGGTAGTAGTATATTTAGCTATACTGATGTAGGAGCTATTTTTTATTTTTAAAGTTAAAGGTAAATTGAAACTATAGAGAAAAGTAAATAAACAGAAAATAAAAATGTAAAAGAAAATAAACACAACCCCCCCAACAGGGCCTTGGCCTAGCAGGCCACCAGGCCGGCTTAGCAGCCCCCTGTATAACCCCCACCCCGATCGAAACCCTAACTATTACCCCCACTCGACCCCCACCATGTTCCCCTCTCCCTCCTTCCTCCTCTGCCCTCTCCCCACGATCTGGATCAAGGGGGGGGGGGTTCGACCCCCATCGCCATCGCAATGCCACCCCCGGCGAGTGCCGCATCGCGCCCGAGTACCGCCGCCTTCGCCCGCCAGCACCTCCAGCGTTGCCGCACCAACACCCTCCGCCGGATTCCCCTCGTCCTGATCTGGATCAACATCTGAGCCGACCCCTGAAGCTGTCGCCCGGAGTTCTCCCTCTTGCTGGACCGCCTCCCTCGCCCGTCCTCGTCCTCCTCCCCGACTGGCTTCCCAAAACCTCGCCGTTTGTTCCCCTGCAACATGGGGTGAGGAAACCCTTCTCCTCTCTCACATTCCTGTCGCTGCTCGGCTTCCGCTCCGGCTCGCCCGTCGCGCCACGTCTCCTCGTTCTGCGCCGACTCCCTCTCCCCTCTGTCCCTGCGCGAGCACCACCGCGCCGGCTCACCTGTGGCCTTGCCGTTGCACGCACTGTCTGCTGCCTCCCTGGTCCGCCATGCCCACCGCCCCCAACCGCTCCGCCCGTGGCCGTTCCCCCTGCCGCCTCCTGCCCGACGGACCTCACCGCAGCCCTGGGTGCCCTGGCGCCTCTACTGGCTTGGGCAGGCGCCCGAACGGGCTGGCGCTCGCAGCGCCCATTTGCCCAATGGCCGCTAGCCCAGTGCCCGTTAAGGCTTCCTAGAGCCACTAACATTGGGGCCCCACGCCCTTTTTGGATAGAAACAAACAAACAACAACAATAACAACAACAACAACAAAGCCTTTAGTCCCAAACAAGTTGGGGTAGGCTAGAGGTGAAACCCATAAGACAAAGGTTTTAGAAAAATAAATAATAATAATAATAATTAATTATGTATAATTAACCTAATCAGTTAGTTAAACTAATTAATTATGTTTAGTTAATCTGTGACAATGACAACTGAGACCCACGCGTCAGCTGACCCAGTTAACGGTCCATTTTGACTGCTGACGTCATGAGGACGTCAGGCTGATGCAATAAATTCATTTATCGAATTAAAACAATTTCTGGAAATGAATTAAAACTTTGAAAATTGATATACAATAAACCGTTTATCACATGAAAATACTTCGTACATGAAAGTTGCTCAAAACGACGAGACGGGTCTGAATACGTAGTCTGTTCGTCCGCCACATGTCCCTAGCATAGCGAACATGCAACCATCCCCTCCGGTCCGTCTATCTGAAAATGCCAAACATCGGGGATACTTTCCCGGATGTTTCCCCCCTTCGCCAGTAGCACCTAGTACTGCGTTAGCTCACCCTAGCACCGCGTATTGCCATGTTATGCTTTGTGATGCTTCGATTGCTTGTTATTTATTGTGTTCCCCCTCCGTTACTTCTTTCCGATAGACCCTGAGACCGCTGCCGATACCCCTGTGATCGACTACATCAACGACAACCCCTCCTTCTTGCCAGAACAACCAGGCAAGCAAACCCCCCTTGATCACCCCGATATCGCCTACTCTTTCCATCTACTGCTTGCATAGGGTAGTATAGCTATTACTACTTTCAGATGAAGCTATTCTACTGCATAGCCTGTCATTGTTGCTACAATTGTTGATACCTTTACCTGTTATCGTAAATGCTTAGTATAGGATGCTAGTATTCCATCAGTGGCCCTACATTCTTGTCTGTCTGCTATGATATACTATCAGGCCGCGGTCACTTCGAAAGGTGATCACCAGTATATACATACATACACACATACATACATACATACATACATACATACATACATACATACTTTATAGGATACATGATGTGACTAAAGTCAGGTCAGCTCGTAGAGTACCCGCAAGTGATTCTGATGTGAGGGCTGAAAGGATAGGTGGTTCCATCCATGTAGTGGTGGGCCAAGGTTCCCGACGGCCCCCGAGTGTTACTTTGTCGTGGAGCGACAGGGAAGGTTGTGACCACCTAGGAGACAGGTGGGCTTGGTCCTGGTTGGTGTCTGTAGTTACTTCAAATAACATGCTTAACGAGATTGGGTATTTGATCTGAGTTGGCCACTGGCCTATACTCACTAATCACCATTTGAGAATAGTTATGGGCACTCGACGTTTTAGTATCAGCCGAAGCCTCCTAGACGTCAGCGACTTAGTGGCGCGCGCCGGGTTGGGCCGCATAAAGCACCCTCCTTTGTAATGGAGGCTGGCAGGTCTGCTCACCGGCCGCCCATGCAACGTGCAAGAGTGCAAAGGGCGATGGGCCCAAGACCCCTGCGCGCTTATGATTTAGACTGGTGTACTGACCTCTCTGTTAGGCCTAGGTAAGGCTGCGACGTGTTGATCTTCCAAGGCCGTGCGTGACCCAGGAAAGTGTTGGGTAATATGGTGCACCCAGCAGTGAAGGTTGATCTATTCGAATAGCCGTGTCCACGGTAATATGACGACCCGACGTTGTATTCCGACCTCATGAGAACTAGAACCGGATACTTAATAAAACACACCCTTCCAAGTGCCAGATATAACCCAGTGATCGCTCTATCATAGGGTGACGAGGAGAGGATCGTCGGGTAGGATTGTGCTATACATTGTTACTTGGTGAACTTACCGGTTACTCTATTCTATATGCTTCAAGATGGAGGCTGCTAGAAGTGTAGTCTTCGATAGGACTAGCTTCTCCCCCTCTTATTCTGGCATTCTGCAGTTCAGTCCATAGACACTACCCATTTCATTGATACCGATGAATATGTAGTGTAGATCCTTGCTTGCGAGTACTTTGGATGAGTACTCACGGTTGCTTTGCTCCCTCTTTTCCCCTTTTTCCATTCTTCTCAGATGTCCCTACCAGATGTTGGAGCCCAGGAGCCAGAGGATCCCGAGGATGGTTCTATGTGGAGTTCAGCTTCGAGGAGTAGTTAGGAGGTCCTAGGCAGGAGGCCTTGCCTTTCCGATCGTTGCTAATTTGTGCTAGCCTTCTGAAGGCAAACTTGTTTTACTTATGTATGTACTCCGATATTCTTGCTTCTGCTGACTCGTTTATTTTCAAGATTTTGTATTTGAGCCCTCGAGGCCCCTGGCTTGTAATATAAAGCTTGTATTATTTTAATTTGTGTCTAGAGTTGTGTTGTGATATCTTCCCGTGAGTCCCTAATCTTGATCGTACACATTTGCGTGTATGATTAGTGTACGGTCAAATCGGGGTGTCACATGCAAGCCAGCCAACTATCCTCGCCTGCACAAAAGCGGGTCATTAGAGAGGTAAGAGCCAACGTGGTTATCAGTTTATCCTGCCCGAGCTGCCGGGCGAGCCATTCGCTGGTTCCAGATTTTTGAGCTGATTCACCCTCCTGTTGGACGATGTGGCTGAGGCCATCGGCATTCGGGGGTCGAATGTAGGTGCCCTAGAAGTTTTCCCTAAAGGCCTCCTCGAGCTCCTCCCAACTTCCAATATAATTTCTAGGGACGTTGTAGAGCCAATGCCTTGCCGGTCCTTCAAGCTTGAGCGACATGCATTTTATGGCATGAAGGTCATCACCTCGGCCCATGTGAATATGGAGAAGAAACTCTTCGATCCAGATAGTCAGGTCAGTCATCCTATTGTATTCATCGATATTGATGGGTTTAAACCCCTCTGGAAACTGATTCTCAATGACCTCGCCTGTGAAACATACTGGGTGTGTGGGCCCTTGATATCGAGCTACATCTTGTCGTTCGTTGGACGTCGTCCTAGCACATGTCTGCTCCTGAGCTCTTTCATGTCTATCTAACCAGGCATCATATCCCTCTAGGCCGGCGGAGGAGCGCTCCCTTAGTCCGTAGATGGGCCAGGAAGGGGCTTCATTGTCCTATATCTTATCATGCAGATAGAAGGGCTCAGGATGTTAGACCACACTCTTGCCATGAGGGCGGGTTTTTGCAGGGGGTTCTTTATGTGCCCCTGCTGGCCGGTCTCGCCCTCTAGGGGGACGGTTAGCCTGACCTGCATTGGCCATGTGTGAGCAACTCATTATCTGATGTGTCGTCATTGAAGTAGGGTAGCGACCGACGTCGTAGAAATGACTTGGCCGCCATGCATCGAGCTTCGAGGTTTTCGACATGGCCCAAGCGGCCAGTCGAATTAGCGTGCAACATGATGCTGCCAAAGGTGAAAAGCTAGCTGGGGATGAATGAGGGAGTCCTGGATTAGGGGGTCTCCGGACAGCCGGACTATATCCTTTGGCCGGACTATTGGACTATGAAGATACAAGATTGAAGACTTCGTCTCGTGTCCGGATGGGACCCTACTTGGCGTGGAAGGCAAGCTAGGCAATACGGATATGTACATCTCCTTTGTAACCAACCTTGTGTAACCCTAGCCCTCTCCGGTGTCTATATAAACCGGAGGGTTTTAGTCCGTAGGACAAGATACAATCATACCATAGGCTAGCTTCTAGGGTTTAGCCTCTCTGATCTCGCGGTAGATCAACTCTTGTAATACTCATATCATCAAGAACAATCAAGAAAGAAGTAGGGTATTACCTCCATCAAGTGGGCCCGAACCTGGGTAAACATCATGTCCCCTGCCTCCTGTTACCATCCGCCTTAGATGCACAGTTCGGGACCCCCTACCCGAGATCCACCGGTTTTGACACCGACATTGGTGCTTTCATTGAGAGTTCCACCATGTCATCACCATAAGGCTTGATGGCTCCTTCGATCATCGCTTGCGACGCGGTCCAGGGTGAGGCTTTACTCCCCGGACAGATCTTCGTATTCAGCGGCTTCGCACTGCGGGCCAATTCGCTTGGCCATCTGGAGCAGATCGAGAGCTACGCCCCTGGCCATCAGGTCAGATTTGGAAACTTGAACTACACGGCCGACATCCACGGAGACTTGATCTTCGACGGATTTGAGCCCATGTCGGACGCGCCGCACAGCCGCGACGAGCATGACGTAACTCTGCCGTCGGACAATGTTCGGGAGATCGCATCCGCAACTACTCCGGCCATCGATCTGGAGCAAGTCGCACCATCCGAGAGCGGAGGGATGGACCCCGCCATGGAGGCCGCACTCTCAGTGGCGATAGAGCTGGATACTGACTTCACCCCTTATAAGAGCCGTGTCGCCGACCCACTGGATTCATCTCCGGCCACAGACTCCGAGCTGCTCACATCCGTGCCCGTCGAGTCTGACTGGGCGCCGATCATGGAGTTCACCTCCACGGATATCTTTCAGCACTCACCTTTCGGAGATGTGCTAAACTTATTAAGGTCTCTCTCCCTGTCGGGAGAACCTTGGCCGAACTGTGTCCGGCTAGAATGGGATGCGGACAATGAAGAAATTCGCTGCCCACCCACCACCCACTTAGTAGCCACTATCGACGACTTAACCGACATGCTCGACTTCAGCTCCGAAGACTTCGACGGTATGGACGACGAAGCCGGAGACGAACAGGAACCACCGCCCTCAGGGCGCTGGACCGCCACCTCATCATATGATATATACATGGTGGACATCCCCAAGGAAGGCAATGGTGACGAGACAGCGGAGGATGACCCCTCCAAGAAGAATCCCAAGCATCGACGTCAGCGGCGCCGCTCTAAGTCCCACCACAGCAAGAGCAGTGATACCGGCACAGGAGATAATAACACTCCGGATAGCACCGAAGATAACAACAATCCCCTCCAGCACGGTGTAGAGCTAGAGGATGAACAATCTAGCCCTCCAGAGCAGGAAGCAGATGGAGAACCGGAGGAGGACAATTACATGCCTCTCTTCGAAGACGAGGCGAGCCTCGGCGACGATGAGTTTATCGTGCTTGAGGACCCCATCAAGCAAGAGTGTTTCAAGCGCCGGCTTATGGCCATGGCAAATAGCCTAAAGAAAAAACAGAAACAACTTCAAGCTGATCAAGACTTGCTAGCAGACAGGTGGACCGAAGTCCTTGCGGCCGAGGAGCATGACCTCGAGCGCCCGTCCAAGAGTTAACCAAAACGCAGGTTGCTACCTCACCTCGAGGAGGAAGCATTGAAACCTCATTCACCAGTGTACGATGCAGCCGACCGACCACTGCACGGCCGAGCCAGAGAGGCGTTTCAGCCTACAGTTCAGATCGCACCCCGTCACCACTCAGTCAAAAATACCAAAGCCCGGGCCAACACAGAGGACCTGCGAGACATCTTGGACAGTAAGGCAAAAACCGCAAGGTCAATATACGGGACACGGGCACGTGCGCCCACATGGGACGATGATCGTCGCGTCGGATACACCAAGAGTAAATCCGGCCGGGCCGAATACAGCAGACAAGACTCATACGAACTACGTCGGGATATAGCCCGGCACAGAGGTGCCGCACACCCCCTATGCTTCACTGATGAAGTTATGAATCATGAATTCCCGGAGGGTTTCAAACCCATAAATATCGAATCATACGATGGCACAACAGATCCCGCTGTATGGATTGAGGATTTCCTCCTTCACATCCACATGGCTCGCGGTGACGATCTACATGCCATCAAGTACCTCCCACTAAAACTCAAAGGACCAGCTCGGCATTGGCTGGATAGCTTGCCAGCATATTCCGTCGGCAGTTGGGAGGATCTGGAAGACACATTTCTTGACAATTTGCATGGCACTTATGTGCGGCCACCGGATGTTGATGACTTGAGCCACATAACCCAACAGCCAGGGGAATCGGCCATACAATTCTGGACACGGTTCCTGACTAAGAAAAATCAAATTGTAGACTGTCCGGATGTAGAGGCCCTAGCGACATTTAAGCATAACATCCACGACGAGTGGCTTGCCCACCACCTCGCCCAGGAGAAGCTGAAATCTATGGCAGCCCTCACAACACTCATGACCCGCTTTTGCGCTGGCGAGGACAGCTGGCTGGCTTGCAGCAACAACACATCGAGGAATCCGGATACCTCGGATACCAAAGATGTTAACGGTAGGCAGCGTCGTAATAGACCAAAGCGCCACAATAACAATGATAACACCGAAGATACGGCAGTCAATGCCGGATTCAGATGCTCTAGATCTAGTCAGCGGAAAAAGCCATTTAAAAGAAATACTCCGGCTCCGTCCAGTCTGGATCGCATACTGGATCGCTCGTATCAAATCCACGGCACCGCGACAAGCCAGCCAATCACACCAACGGAGAATGCTGGGGTTCAAGCATGCCAGCAAGTTAAATGCCGAGAACAAGGACAAGGGGCCGCATAGCGACGACGAGGAGTAGCCCCGGCCGCCGAACACAGAAGGACAAAAGGGGTTTCCCCCACAAGTGAAGACGGTGAACATGATATACGCAACCCACATTCTCAAGAGGGAGCGGAAGCGTGCACTAAGGGACGTCTATGCGATGGAGCCCGTTGCCCCGAAGTTCAACCCATGGTCTGCTTGTCCGATCACCTTCGATCGTAGGGACCACCCCACTAGCATCCGTCATGGCAGATCTGCCGCACTGGTCCTAGACCCCATCATTGACGGATTTCACCTCACTCGAGTCCTTATGGATGGCGGCAGCAGCCTAAACCTGCTTTATCAGGATACAGTGCGAAAAATGGGTATTGATCCCTCAAGGATCAAACCCAGCAAAACCACCTTTAAAGGCGCCATCCTAGGTGTAGAGGCCCATTGCACAGGCTCAATCACATTGGAAGTGGTCTTCGGATCACCGGATAACTTCCGAAGCGAAGAGTTAATCTTCGACATCGTCCCATTTCGCAGTGGTTATCATGCACTGCTCGGACGGACGACATTTGCAAAATTCAATGCAGTGCCGCATCACGCATACCTCAAGCTCAAGATGCCAGGACCTCGTGGGGTCATAACAGTAAATGGAAACACAGAACGCTCGCTCCATACGGAGGAGCACACTGCGGCCCTTGCAGCAGAAGCACAAAGCAGCCTGTTCAGGCAGACCACTCATTCGGCGTCACGACCCCCAGACACCTTCAAGCGAGTCCGGAACAAGCTGCAACAGGATCGCCTGGCACGATCAGAGCTCGCCTAGCAATTCGGCCCCCGTCCCAGTCCCAGTGAAGCGACGAAATCCGTGCCGCGCGTACATAACTACGCATTGGAAATACCATGGACATAGGCGGGGGCACGATCAGGGCACGCCCCGCATTGTGGCTTAACCACACTAGGGGCTGTATACCTTTGCCATTCCTTTTCTCTTTCAGGGCCTAACTCTCTGGAAGCACTTTCTGGCAGTACGATTGCCGGACACATTCCGGAAGCAACAACCAAGGCGGCAAGAAGCTAAGATGAACACGGGAACTGCGAGGTGGTCTCTAGTAACAATCGATACACCCGTTTTCACTATTTATGCGTAGCTTTCCCTGGGATAGGACATTTCAAATTGTCCCACTTTATGCTTATTGCACTACTTGTACCAAGTACGCTTCGACATATCATTTAAATAACAATGCTTATCATTAATCTGTCATTGCATTATTTAAGGTTTTCTCTCTCTCCCTATCTTATATGTCCGTTTACGACAATACGCACCCGCACGTGCGGGTACGGTCAGTTTGCCAGGGGTCCTCGTTTACCCCATAATACGGTGCAAGAAGTCCGAACACTTTCGATAGTACGGCACCCCGAACTTATAGCATTATATGCATCAGCTCCGAATCATGTCTTTGGTCAAATGTTGGGTCGCCCGGCTCCCATGCTTTGGTACCTTACGTTTCGCTATATCGACTAAGGTAGCGGTGGGAGAACTATTGCGATTGTGCCCGGTTCTTCCGGACGAGCACCTTAGTAGAGAAAGCCAAAAACTGACTGTCATGATATGGTGAGAGATTGGTCGCTGTTCGAGAGGTCTCAAGTCCTTAAAGACTTTTTCCACTTCAGGCGAGGAGTCGGCCTTGTCCAGCTTAGGCGTGTATAGCGCCCCAAATTCGGCCTTCCGAATACCAGGGGCTTCGCCAAAAATTTAAAATCATAGACTTCTATGGCTAAGTGATAGTGATAAAGCATTATAGTCTGATTGCCTGGTTCGTTGCCGAACACCTCCCTGGAAGGACCCAAAATTGGGGTAAAGAGTGTTCAGGTTTATCCCGAACACCCCAGTACTAGTTACATGGGCATAGAAGCCGATGACTGGCCAACTCTTAGATTTTATAAACGGACGCACATAAGGTAATATTTTAAATTAAGAAAGCGTCGCATGGCGCAAAAGAACTCGTTTCATATTACAGGATCACATGGGCATGTTCATTCAAAAATTACATCCTTGGCACACTCATCTGCCACTAAGTGGGAACCCTACAGGACACTTTCATAGTAATTCTCGGGGCAGCGATGCTCCTTGCCCTTCGGTGGCCCCTCCATCACTAGCTTCATGGCGTCCAGCTTCGCCCAGTGCACCTTCGCTCGGGCAAAAGCCCTGTGTGCACCCTCGATGCAGACAGACCGCTTGATGACTTCAAGCCATGGGCAGGCTTCCACAAGCCGCCTCACCAGATCGAAGTAGCTGCCGGACAGGGGCTCGCCAGGCCACATCCGGACTATAAGGCCCCTCATGGTCTATTCGGCCACCTTGTGAAGTTTGACCAACTGCTTCAGCTGGTCGCTCAAGGACACGGGGTGTTCGGTTCCAGTATACTGAGACCAGAACAACTTCTCCGTTGAGCTCCCCTCCTGAGCCCGGTAAAACTCCGTGGCATCTAGTACAGTGCGGGGAAGATCTGCAAATGCTCCTGGAGAGCTCCGAACTCGGGTAAGAAAAAGGAAAGTCTCCATCACATGCTTGCTTTGCATATTGAATACCTTACCCGCTACTATCTTCTTCACCGCGTCAATCTCCTGGAGGGCCTTGTGGGCTTCGGCCTTGGTGCTCCGGACGCTTTGAAGCGCCTGCGCGAGCTCGGACTCTCGCGTCTTGGAGTCAAGCTCCAAGGACTCATGCTTTTTGGCGAGAGCCTCGAGCTCTTGCTGCACCTCGCCTACTTGGGCTTCTTGTTTCTCCCGTTCAATGCGTTCTTTGGCCGCTTTGTCTTAGGCCTCGGACAACGCCTTCCTCAGGGTCTCCACCTCGGTCGTGGCCCCTAAAAAATTCATGATGATCCTATTACTTCACACCCAAACTTCTTTTTAACTATATAGACAGGGGTATATCTTACCTTTGCTCTCTTCGAGCTGCCTCTTGGTAAGGCCGAGCTCGTCCTCGGACCGCTTCAGGGCCTTCTTCAGCGCAGAGACCTCCGCAGTACGTGCGGCAGCGGCCAGCAGTGAAGCCTACACATACACATAGACATACTCTAATTAGACTCCTGAGTTATCATTTGATCCTCTTTTCGGCTTTTCTTCGCGAACGCCGAATAGAGCATCAGGGGCTACTATCTATGCGGTTATATTTTCTTATATTTTGATTGCTTACCTCAAAGCCTATTAGGAGGCTGGCACAAGCTTCGGTCAGTCCATTTTTGGCGGACTGAACCTTCTCGACCACCACACTGATAATAGTGCGGTGCTCTTTATCGATGGAAGCGCTGTGAAGCGCTTCCAGCAAGTTGTCTGGTGCCTCTAGTTGGACAGAGGACACCGGCACGGATGGTTTGCCCCCCCTTAACAGGGGACCGCCTGCCGGAGTTCGGAACCATCGAAGGTTCCAACACGGTGTCCGGCTGGGGACCGAACTTGAAGCCCGTAGGAGCCTCACTCCCTTGGTACCCAGGGTCCGAGAAGTCGCCGCGAGGTGCCCCCAGGACCACCTCCCCTTGGCTCGGTGCCTTTTGAGACAACACCTTGGTGTTGTCCGCAGGGCAAGGGGTGGAAGCGGTCGAAAGAGAACCGCTGTTCATATCCGACGAGTCCAAAGAGCCGCTCGACGATGGTACGCCGAGATGAGCTTGGGACGGACTGCATAATCATGTTCGGCATGAGGAGAGGCAATGCAATAAAACATACCATGAAGTACTATGGTGTCCGGACACTTACGACTTCGCCAGGGGCTTGTCCCTGGGTAGCCATCGTCGCCGCTGTCGGCGGCCGTCGTGGCACAGTCCGAAGGGAGGGTCCTTCCCTTCTTGGACCCTTCGGCCTCCCCGGATGGGTCAGCCTTCCTTTTCTTGTCTCCCTCGACTGGGGAGGGGAGAACTTTTCTCCTCCTCCTCCTCGTTTCCGTGGGAGGAGTGTGCATTGGAGTCATCGGACGATGAGTCCGATACAACCTTGCGTCGGAGACCCTTTCGGGTCCCCGTGGCCTTCTTCTTGGCCTTCTTTGCCGGCACCTCGTAAGGTGCCGGAGTTAGCATCTTCGTTAGAAGAGCGTCTGCAGGATCATCGGGCAGGGGGCTAGGCAATCAAGCTGCTCCGTTGTCTCTATCCAGTCCTGTTAATGGCATGAAAGCTTAGATCCAGAACATAACTAAATCGGGGCAAATAAATACCCTGAGAGATATAAAAGCCTGCCGGATGGGCGCGGTACTTTGCGCTGAGTCCGCGGTCCTCAGTAAGGGAGGGAGGCATCTCGGCGCTCTTGAACAACACCCTCCAGACATCCTCGTGTGTCGTGTCGTAGAGCTCTCGCAGCGTGTGGTGCTTGGCCGAGTTGAACTCCCACAAAACAAATGCCTGTCGTTGACACAGAAGGATCCGGCGGAAGAGCATACCTGGACCACGTTTACGAGCTTGATTTTCTTGTTCGTCATGTTCTGGATGCAGGTCTGGAGTCCGGTCAGCTCTATCGAAGAACCCCAGGACAGGCCCTTCTTTTTCCAGGAGGTGAGCCGTGTGGGGAATCCGGATTGAAATTTGGGGGCCGCCACCCAGTTGGAGTCGCGCGGCTCGGTGATGTAGAACCACTCCGATTGCCACCTCTTTATGGTAGCCACATAGGTGCCCTCAAGCCAGGTGACATTAGGCATCTTGCCCACCATGGCACCTCCGCACTCTGCTTGATGGCCGCCCACCACCTTCGGTTTGACATTGAAGGTTTTCAGCCATAGGTCGAAGTGGGGCCTGATGCGGAGGAAGGCGTCGCACACGACGATAAACGCCGAGATGTTAAGGATGAAATTGGGGGCTAGATCATGAAAATCCAGCCCATAGTAGAACATGAGCCCGCGGAGAAACGGGTGGAGAGGAAATCCCAGTCCGCGGACGAAATGGGTAAGAAAAACTACCCTCTCATGGGGTTCGGGCGTCGGGACGATCTACCCCGCATTTGGCAGCCGGTGCGCGATATCCGCGGCCAAGTATCCGGCTTCCCATAACTTCTTAATGTTCTCCTCCGTGATGGAGGAGACCATCCACTTTCCTCCTGCTCCGGACATGCTTGGAGTGGTTTGAGAAGAGGAACGCGAGCTTGGGCGCTAGAGCTCGAGTGTGCGGGAATGGGTAAGCGAGGAGGAAGAAGGCGTGGGTGAAAAAAGTAAATCTTTGTCCCTTTATAAGGGTGGAAGAGGCGATGTGTCTCCCCACTTGCCTGGCAAAACCGCTTATTCCCCAGGCACCGTAATTGATGGTGCGGTTGGGTTACCCACGCCCGTATTGATGAGAATCCCGTGATAAGGGGAACACGATCTCTTCTTTGACAAGATGTGTCAAGAAAACCGCCTCGCGACATGTGCTAGCTAGTTAAGAAAAGCGGTTCAAATAAAAACCGGGTCGTGACGTGATGTCATGCTATCAAAACATGTCAGTAGATTAGATTTGTGGAAATGTTATTCTCTCTACGGTGGTATCTGGAACCTATTTTGCAGGGTCGAACACTATCCTTGTATTCAAACTCTTCCATGGTGTATTCGGAGGAGGAACCCGCCTTGCAATGCCAAAGACAATACTGCGCGTCGGACTCATCGTCATTGAAGCTGTTCAGGGGCTACTGAGGGAGTCCTGGATTAGGGGGTCTCCGGACAGCCAGACTATAAGCTTTGGCCGGACTATTGGACTTTGAAGATACAAGATTGAAGACTTCATCTCGTGTCCGGATGGGACCCTACTTGGTGTGGAAGGCAAGCTAGGCAATACTGATATGTACATCTCCTCCTTTGTAACCGACCTGGTGTAACCCTAGCCCTCTCCGGTGTCTATATAAACCGAAGGGTTTTAGTCCGTAGAACAAGATACAATCTTACCATAGGCTAGCTTCTAGGGTTTAGCCTCTTTGATCTCGCGGTAGATCAACTCTTGTAATACTCATATCATCAAGAACAATCAAGCAGGACGTAGGGTATTACCTCCATCAAGAGGGCCTGAACCTGGGTAAACATCGTGTCCCCTGCCTCCTGTTACCATCTGCCTAAGACACACAGTTCGGGACCCCCTACCCGAGATACACCGGTTTTGACACTGAGAATGAAGATGTCACCACAACCTATGTTGCTATCGATATGCAGGTGGGCCATTAATCATTGCTGATCCAACAACGAGCTCTCAATGAAAGCACCAATGTCGGTGTCAAAACCAGCAGACCCCGGGTCAGGGGCCCGAGCTCTGAGATTGGATCGATGGGTAACAAGAGACAAAGGACACAATGTTTACCCAGGTTCGGGCCCTCCCGATGAGGTAAAACCCTATGTCCCGCTCTTGTTTATATTGCGGATGTTTCAAAGTACATAGTTGATCTACCTCGAGATCATAAGTTATGGGCTAAACCCCAAGGCAAATGATGATGACCAACGTACCTCAACGGGCTAAACCCTTCGGTTTATAAAGGCACCGGGGGTATCTAGGCTTACACATGGTTGGTTGCCATCTAGGGGTTACATTCCAAACCTAATAGATATACTTGGAGTACACACCAAATCCTCGATGAAGCCCGATATGCTCATGCCACACGCTAGAGGCCTCCGGAGTCCTTTCTCATCAACAGGTTGTCGGTCCAGCCCATGGACTAGACCGGCTAGGCCAGGACCCCCTAGTCCAGGACACTAACACCCTTGTCTATTACTTAGTAGATAGATGACACTTAAGTATGTGATCCTATTGGTTCGGTGAAGTATAGACATGACCAAAACTCTTTATGATCAATGATCAATGGCTTAACCATGGACATCCATATTGATCCCTATTCCCACGTGAATGAATACTCAAGAGTACCTGTAATTACCGAATGTTGCTCATATTGCTTCCCGATATGTTACGTAAGCCCGAGGTGAGATTTATTAGCATCCCCGTGAACCAAGTTTTTTCACTATGCCAATTTCCTTGTTAACATTTTTTTCTCTTTTCTTGCTGCCGTGTTTCAGCGTCCCCGTGATCAAATCACGATGTGTCTGGCCATGCAATGATGGATACCGTAACACCAAGAGGGCCCAAAGAATATCTTTGCATTGTCGGAGGAGGAAATCCCAATTTTGAGCTATCAAGTCCCTTGTCATACTTTTCCATGAACCCTGTAATAGTCACCATGTTACAGACACGTTTAACTAACCCCAAAGTTCATGAAGCAAGCATGAAGGAACTTGATACTCTCATGGTCTAAGGAATTATACAAATACAAACTTTATCTATGTTATAAAACCACTAACTTATGATGAATGTATCTCATAGCATAACATCAATATGGGTCAATTCAACAAAAGTGTTATTCTAACATTATATCCTCAAAATTGTCGGCACAGTCATGCCCATGATCAGGAAAACGTGACTATCATGCAATGCTTGAGCCAGTCTTAGAGGCATGATTAGGAATATATATACCATTTATTATTCCACACATGCACGTGGGTTTTCCTCTGATCCTTCATGGATATACGACTCAAGGACCATTACAGTTATATCACATAATGATAGAGGCAAATGTGTCCCGTCTTCCGATGAGATGGTGGCTATCGTTTTTGGTGGAGTAGACTTTGACGATTCGACTATGAACGTGCGAGGACGTCGCGCCTTAGCAATCGCTAAACCAACTCCGAGAGGTTATTGACCACGCCAGAGCACGATCAACCTGACCATGAGGGTCTATTTCCTGCAAGCAAACGAAGAACAAGCAGGAAACTGAAATTGCAATCTGGATATTGCTAATAAAAGAGGAAAGATTTATTGATCAAGCGGGGTTCTGTGACGTCTTGGTCTGGTCGTTGAACAAAAACAAAGTACGCGAAGTTGCAGCTATGGTGAACTTTTAATCTAAACAAAACCCAAAGTCCAAACGACGCCCTAAGGGCAATATATATGGAGGAGTAGGGGGAATTTCGTGGCCCCTTGTAGGAGGGATCCGAAACCAACCCTAACTTTGTTTCCCCACACATACAGACTCTAAAAACAACCTATACTTAAGTATTTTGAAATTACATGGGCCTGGCCCAAAAATGAGGTGGCGCAGCACCTAATTTAAGCTATGGACAAAAGTTATGAAGGGGCATCTTGTATATTTCGTCCATGTCCTCCTTGTAGGTCATCACAGAGGCTTCAAAGTGCTCAAATATGCACTAGAAACGTCATTCTGGATCCCTTCGCGCGCGCCTTCATCTTCATGCTTGATCATGCTCCAGTGTTCATCCCTCTTGTCCATGATAGGCCCTTCATTAGTAATCAACACAGATGTATCCAATTTAGGCAGCATCATATTCTCATGAACATTAGAATTGTCACCAAGAAATGAAAGTACCTGGTAATTCAATTGGCGTGCACGAGGTCTAGTAATTGCCCCAACATGTATAGCAGTAGGGGTTGCGGGTGTAATAATGGTATTGATGTCCTCATCATCCTCCCCTTCTTGAAATGAAGTCATCCTCGACGGAAGCTCATCTTCCTTACCCAAATAAGGCTTCAAATCTGCAATGTTAAAAGTGGGACTAACCCCAAAATCTGCAGGCAGCTCAAGTTTATATGCATTATCATTTATTTTCTCTAACACATTAAAAGGACCATCACCACGTGGCATTAGCTTTGATTTGCGCAAATCAGGAAATCTATCCTTACGCAAATGTAACCAAACAAGATCTCTAGGTGCAAACATGACACATTTTCTACCCTTATCTCCAGTAAGTTTATATTTAGCACTCATACGCTCAATGTTCTCCTTAGTTAACTCATGCATTTTTAAGATCAATTCAACACATTGTTTAGCATCAAAATTAACCTTCTCCGAAGATGGAAGAGGCAACAAATCAATAGGTGCACGAGGTAGGAAACCATATACAATTTCAAAAGGGCACATCTTAGTAGTAGAATGCAGCGAATGATTATAAGAAATTCAGTATGAGGCAAGCATTCTTCCCATATTTTATTGTTATTCTTAAAAACAGACCTAAGCATAGTAGACAATGTTCTATTGACTACTTCAGTTTGTCCATCAGTTTGGGGTGATAAGTAGTACTAAAAAGCAGTTTAGTCCCCAACTTAGCCCATAAACATCTCCAAAAGTGGCTAAGAAATTTATTATCACGGCCTGGAACAATAGTATTTGGCACACCATGCAAGTGAATAGTTTCACAAACGAACAAATCAACAACATTAGCAACATCATTGCTTTTATGACATGGTGTAAAGTGTGCCATTTTCGAGAACCTATGCATACACCAAATATGCTATCCCTCCCTTTATTTGTTCAAGGTAAACCCAAAACAAAGTCCATAGATATATCCTCCCATGGAACACTAGGTACATGCAAATGCACATATAAACCATCAGGATTGAGTTGTGACTTAGCTTTTTGACATGTAGCGCAGCGAGCAACAAAGTGCTCAACATAGCGTCCCATCTTTGGCCAAAAGAAATGTGTAGCGATTACATCCTCCGTCTTCTTCATGCCAAAGTGTCCCACTAATCCTCCTCCATGCGCTTCCTGCAAAAACAAAAGACGAACATAGCTAGTTGGAATGCATGGCTTGTTAGCATGAAACACAAATCCATCATTAACGAGGAACTTGTTCCATATTTTCCCTTCTTTACAATTCTGCAATACATCTTCAAATTCAGGATCATGCACATATTGATCTTTGATGGTCTCCAAACCAAATATTTTAAAGTCAAGTTGTGAAAGCATAATATAATGACGAGACCATGCATCGGCAATAACATTTTCTTTACCCTTCTTGTGTTTAATGACATAAGGGAAAGCCTCAATTATTTCAACCCATTTAGCATGTCTATGGTTCAGTTTTTCTTGACTTTTAATGCGTTTCAAAGATTCATGATCAGAATGAATAACAAATTCTTTGGGCCATAAATAATGTTGCCATGTTTCCAAAGTCCGAACAAGAGCATATAATTCCTTATCATAAGTAGAGTAATTTAGACTAGGCCCACTCAATTTTTCAGAAAAGTATGCCACATGTTTGCCATCTTGTAATAACACACCTCCTAATACAATTCCACTAGCATCACATTCAAGGTCAAACGTCTTATTAAAATTAGGAAGTTGGAGTAAAGGAGAATGTGTCAACTTAACTTTCAGTACCATGAAGGCTTCTTCCAGTGCGGTACCCCCCAAAAAGGCACATCCTTCTTTGAGAGGTGCAACAATGGTGTTGAAATCTCTCACAAAACGCTTATAGAAACCAGCGTCCAAGAAAACTCCTCACTTGTGTGACCATTTTGGGCTGTGGCCAACTCTTAGTAGCTTCAATCTTGGATTTATCAACTTCAATTCCCTGTGGAGTAACAACATTGCCAAGAAAAGATACTTGATCAGTCCAAAATGTGCACTTTCCAAGGTTACCAAACAAACGTGCGTCACGTAGAGCAATAAAAACAACACGTAAATGTTCCAAATGTTCTTCCAAAGATTTGCTATAAATCAGTATATCATCAAAATAGACTACCACAAATCGTGCAATGAAAGCACGTAAAACTTCATTCATTAATCTCTTGAAAGTACTAGGTGCATTAGTTAACCCAAAAGGCATGACTAACCACTCATATAAACCAAACTTAGTTTTAAATGTTGTTTTCCATTCATCTCCCAATTTCATATGAATTTGATGGTATCCACTACGCAAATCAACTATGGAGAATATTGTACAACCACTCAATTCATCAAGCATATCATCTAGCCTAGGAATAGGATGACGATAACGAATAGTAATATTATTAATGCCTCTACAATCAACACACATACGCGACCTACCATCCTTTTTTGGCACTGGTATAATAGGAACAACACAAGGACTAAGAGATTCGCGTATATAACCTTTGTCGAGCAGCTCCTGTACTTGACGCATAATCTCCTTCGTCTCCTCTGGATTGGTACGGTATGGCACACGGTTTGGCAGCGAAGCACCGGGAATTAAGTCAATCTGATGCTCAATCCCGCGAATAGGTGGTAATCCCGGTGGCACGTCTTGTGGAAAGACGTCAGCGAACTCCTGCAAAATGTTAGTGACAACAGGAGGCAAGGAGAAAGACACGTCCTCGAATGAAAATAATGCATGTTTGCACACAAAAGCATAGCAATCAGATTTGCTGAAATCTAGATCATCAATATCAGATTTGGTGGCAAGTAAACATGCACTTCTCAATTTAATTTCAGAAGCAACACTAGATGGTTTATTATTAGGATTTATTTATTGCTCAAATTCTTTTGCCAGAATCTGATTTTCACTCTTATTTTTCTCCTGTTTTGCTTTATTAGCTCTATCAATATCATCTTTCAAAATGGAATCAGGAGTCATAGGAAGCAAAGTAACATGTTTATCCTTATGAACAAGAGTATACTGATTGTTTCTACCATGGTGTACATAATTTTTATCAAATTGCCATGGTCTACCAAGTAATAAGGAACATGCTTGCATGGGTATGACATAACAATCCACATAATCATCATATCCAGAGATACTAAAATGCACACGAACAATACGTGTTACCTTAACCTTGCTGTTGTTGTTGAACCATTGTATGTAGTAAGGATGTGGATGTGGTCTTGTGGTGAGAGATCGCTTCTCCACCATCTCCATGCCAGCCAAGTTGTTGCAGCTCCCTCCATCTATGATGACGCGAATAGAACGTTACTTCACAATTCCCTTTGTATGGAACAAATTATGCCTCTAATTTTGCTCAGCTTGTGTGACTTGCACACTCAAAACATGTTGAGCAACTAAACTTTCATACCTGTCAGCATCTTCAGCAGCCATGTATTGCATCTCATGACCAGAATCATCTCCACCGTGTTCTTCACTTGTAATAAGAGCCAAATTCTCCTCATCATAGTCACTAGCAGACTCATACCCACCATCCTCAGTAGCAATCATAGAACGCGAAGATTGGCATTCTCTCGCCTAATGACCTCTTCCCTTACAACGACGACAAATAATGTCATGTGTGTGCCCTGTTGATGCCATGGACGAAGAAGAGCTCTTGGCATGCCCAGAAGGTGTACTCCTAGCGGATGGTGGTGGTGCCTATTTTATTGTATCTCGGTTGGAATTTGCGGCTGAAGTCAGTGGTGCTGCAGTAGGACGTGTGGGAGTAGAGGATGTACGTGGTGTCCATGATGAAGTTTGACCTGCAGAAAAATTAGTTCATACCAATGCATGTTGATCTTGCACTTCACGTTCAGCTTTGCAAGCAAGATGGAATAAACGAGTGATATTATTATACTCCTTATACTCTAGAATGGTCCGAATCTCTTTATTTAATACACCCATAAAACGTGCAAGCATAGCTTCATTATCCTCAACAATACCACATCTAATCATGAAGTTTGTAATTCTCGATAATATTCTTCTACATAATTTTTTCCTTGTCTTAAATGCTGCAATTTTTGAAGTAATTCATGTTGATAATATGGTGGAACCCAACGAGTATGCATAGCAGTTTTCAAAGCAGCCTAAGTAGCTGGAATAGGATATAATCTACAATGTTCAGACCACCAAACACTTGCAAAACTAGTGAAAGCACAAACAACAACAGGAACATGGAGATATATTGTAAACATGTAAAATGTTGTTTAGTTTTTAACTCCCAAGTAAGATATATATCAGGAACATATCTACCCTCAAATGGAGGAATATTCAATTTTAGTTTAGGAAGATGGTCATGATCTCGTACCTCAGGTGGTGGTGCAGCCCTACCGTTGCAATGATATGCATGAGGACAACCTAGTGGTGGTGGTGCTGGTGGTTGCACGTAGTTTTGATTTTGATCCACCTCATCCTCGTAATGGTCCTCCACCTCTGCAGTAGCAGCAGGAGCTACAGAAGCATCAAAAATAGTAGTAGCGGCACCATAAATTTTTCCTGGCTCAAGAGGAACACGCTGCGCTCGTCCTACTAGATCGCGATGTGGAGGTGGTTATTGTTGTTGCAATGGTGCAGCAGATGCGAGTGGTGGTTGTGGTAGAAGCGCGTGTACTTCATCGAACTTGGCGTCCAACTTGGTATCAATTGTCTTCTCAATATCATCAATCCTTTCCATTGCCTTTCCAAAGTTGGCCATCACGCCTTCCACCTGTTGACCCAAATTTTGCTGAAATTTACCATGAAGCTCCTTCTTTGTCATTTTCTCCCTGTCAATCTCATCGGCTTGTGGTCCTGCCATGGTTAGCAGCAATAGAAACACACAAAATTATGATCCTACAGACTACTAGAAAGTGGTGGCGTGTAATGCCCCGAGACCGATGCACCAGATGTCTTCCAGTTATTCGCCATCATTGCCATGTCATTCGCTTGCGTGTTGCACTTTTCCATGTCATCATGTGCATTTCATCTGCATGTTTTCAAAACTTGCATCCGTGCGGGTCTCCCAGTTCTCTCCGTTGTCCGTTCTGAGCCCATTCACACTCTCACGCGCCCGCGACACCTCCGAAATATTATTTTATAAGTGGAATAAAAATGTTCTCAGAATGGGTTGAAAGTTAGCATGTAGTGTTGTTATGTTGTCGGTAGACCGCCTGCCAAATTTCATCGCATTTGGAGTCCGTTTGATAGCCCAACTATTAAACATATAGTGGCATTATAGCCGGTCAAATGTGGACGTTTTCGGTATCCGGAAACCCGTCGCCGGGCCTCTCTCTTCCTTCTCTTCTCAGCCCAATGCCTCTACACATCCCATCTATGGCCCAGCTACCCCCTCCTCTGCTCGGAGCTGCACGATCGAGATCGTACGGTCCGAAAACGGAGCAAAAACCCCAAACCTAGCCCATCCTACCTATAAATGGACACCCCCACCTCCAATTTTGGAAAACCCTAGTCCCCTCCCCAAATTCCGCACCGCTAACCACCTCCCACCTGGTCTCCCCTCATTATCCGCATGCGGCTGAACCCTGCCCCACCACTTGGCACCGCCTCGGCCCGCCTTCCAGCCAACCAGGGGCGGCCACATCGCCGCAGCCAGCCCTGCCGCCGCGCGGCCCATGTAGCCCATCCGCGGCCCACCCAGGCCCGAGCGCCTCGCCAACCCCACTGCCCCATGCCGTCAGGACTTCGCCGAAGTCCGCCGCCACCATCGGACCCTCACGTCCTGCCTCCTCCTCGTCGGAGCACGCCGCACAACCCCGCTCCTCTCCGGTGACCTCGTCGGCCCTCTTCCGCTTCACCGCCATGGGAGCTCGCCACCCCAACTCCCCACCGCAGCCCCGCGCTGGATTCGGCTGAAGGAGGCCCCCGTGCCACCAGATCTGCTGCCCGTCGCCGTTCCCGGTGCACCGCCGGCCTCTGCTGCCTTCCCTTCACCGTCCCCGGCTTCCTCCGCTGCTCGCCGTCGACCCTGCTGCCTCACCACCGTGCCCCGGCCTCGCCTCCGGCCACTACCGTCAGACTGGCCCGAGCCGGCGACCAGAAGGACCGGCCTGGAGCAGTCGCTCGGCCAAACCGGCCCGGACCGCCGGGTCACCCAAGCCCCCCTAAACCGCCCGGTCCAACCCAGATCGCGCCTGGTTCACCTCGTCACCGGCTGGACCAAGCCCGTGGTGAGAAGAATCTATCCCTCGCCCGAGCGTGATATAACTATCCCGTGCTCATGTTGCGTGTGATTTTGACTAAGTCCCTGTTTATAAAATTTCATATGTGCAAGGTGTGGTGCTTGTTAATTTGTACATGATTATCCGATTGGAGTGTATGATATGTCAAAATGATCCGCTCTTTGTGCTCTTGATGATGGTTGTTGTTGCATTCATGTTATAGTTCATCTACATGTCCTAATCTTTGTTGCAAAAGTGCATGCTGATGTTAAGTGTTGATACTGATAAAACTTGCCCTTTTGTTATTTTCGTGTGATTTAATGCATACATCATATGAGCATCTTATCAACATGTGTTTGGTGCATTATCGTGCCCTCTTGCTGATAGTATTTATTTTACGACATGATATGCCATGATGTGAGTGCCATGAGCTTGCAAAGTGGCCTACTCACTGTTTGCTATTTTCAGAGACTTGGTAAATTCTGCCGAGTCTGAATCTGTTATATTATGATGGCATGCTTGCTTGATGCTACCATCAAACCTATGCATAATCTGGAGATGTTCAGTAATCATGTTTTGATGACCATGGTATTCTCAATCCATCCATGCTCCTTTTTTCAATTATAGACTACTTTAGCTTGTTCCTTTTGTGCTCACAAATTTCTTAAAAATATAACTATCAGTATGTTAACAAAATGTTCCATTTTGCAAAGCTCATTGTAGTTAATCTATGCATAATATGGAATTGTGCCCAGGTAGTAAGTTGGAGTATGCCATGTCTACTACATGCCCATGTATTTTGCATAAATATTAAAATTGCTATGCTTGCTGTTATGTGCCTCCAAAGTCAGCATCATAATATTCCTGGTTGCATTCCCAAATTTTCTAAGTATGAGAATCTGCTATATCATGTTTGCATCTTGTCTTGATGGTTCCCATGAGCATGTTGCTCCTATATATATGCCATGTTGCGTGATTTGAGCTCCATGATATGTAATAGCATTATATACCTTTTGATGCCATGTTCATGCACTGTAGCATACTTGTTTCATGCTTCCAGCATGTCATCATATTAACTCTGCTCATGTTCACTAAGTCCTAATCTGTGTTTTAAAGTTGCCTTTTGAATTGATCATATTGGTTTAATCTTGATACCTATGAACCTAAACCTTAATGATATTTGAAGTATGTAATATTTACTTGGTGTGCATATCAAGTTTGTGCTCATGTGGTTCTTGTAGCATGTTGTTTTGATGCTTGCAATATGCACACTTGCTATTTTGGGCAGATTGTTGTTTAAACTTGCTTTCGGTGTATGCGTTGAACCGTTGCTCCGTTTTGATCATGTCCTATATGAAACTTGCTTGGTTTTGCATGTAGTTTCATCATGTCATGTTACATTCTTGATTTGAGTATGTGTGCTTATGTTCCAATGCATTTTGCATCAATGCCATGTTTAACTTGGTTTGCTCATATCTTCTAGGCCGTAGCCCCGAATTAAATGAACTTTACATGTAAGTTGATTAGAAAAACATGTAGATCATCATGGTGCATATTAACTTGTTATTTAACAACTTCAACATAATGTGTGGGACAACTTTGAAATTTGCATATGGGGAGTTTCCGGAATTGTGATATGTTTTTTCCGGCCTCATTTAAACTTGCTTTGCTGTGTTGTTCTTGTTTGCATCATCTCTTGCCATGAGTAGCATCATGTAGCCTTGCCATGCATCATACTTGGTTGAGCATCATGTCTTGTTTACGTGTTGTGTGTTTACCATGTTGTTTGCTTCTTTCTGGTTGTGCTTCTTCTCGATAGTTCCGGTTTCATTGTGATTGTGAGGATGCGTTTGACTATGTTGCTTCGTCTACTTCATGGACTCGATCTTCTTCCTAGCGGGATCTCAGGAAAGATGACCATTACCCTGGATACCACTACTATCTTTGCTTTGCTAGTTGTCTCGATGCTATCACTATATCGCACTACCTACCACTTGTTTATCAAGCCTCCCAAATTGCCATGACAGCCTCTAACCTTTTTCACCATCCTAGCAAACCATTGTTTGGCTATGTTACCGCTTTGCTCAACCCCCCTTATAGCGTTGCTAGTTGCATGTGCAGTTGCAGATTGTTCCATGTTGGGACATGTATATCATGGATATCTTGGGATATCACAATATCTCTCATTTAATTAATGCATCTATATACTTGGTAATAGGCGGAAGGCTCGGCCTTTTGCCTGGTGTTTTGTTCCACTCTTGCCGCCCTAGTTTCGGTCATACCAGTGTTATGGTCCTTGATTTTGCGTTCCTAACATGGTCGGGGTTTATGCCCCCCCCCCCTTGATAGTTCGCTTTGAATAAAACTCTTCTAGCAGGGCCCAACATTGGTTTTAACTTTTGCCAACATAATAATATTGAACTAAATAACTAATTTGCATAGGGCGTCATGAACCCGAGGATTCTTAATTCCACATAATACAGGGGGCCAGTGCTGCTGGTGCTGGTCCAAACTAGAGCCCCTTGCAGCGCCACCACGGGGAAACTCAAGGTCTGGTTTTAGTTGTATAGACTGCTCATCCGGTTGTGGCCTGAGACGAGATACACGTGGCTACTATCAGGGTGTTGGCACGCCGGGAGGTCTTGCTGGACTTGTTTTACCATTGTTAGAATGTCTTATGCACCGGGATCCCGAGTTTAATCGGGTTGTCCTGCGATGGAGGATTGTCTCCGCAGATCGTGAGCTTGTCATGGGCTAAGTTGAGACACCCCTGTAGGTTTTAAGCTCTCGAGAGCCATGTCCGTGGTTATGTGGCAGATGGGAATTTTTAATATCCGGTTATAGAGAACTTGACATCGGAGCCGAAATAAAATACACCAACCGCACGTGTAACCGTGACCGTCTCTTTTTGAGTGAGTCGAGAACAGAACACGGTGGGGTTATTCTCTGTGTCAAAACCGACAGATCTCGGGTAGGGGGTCCTGAACTATGCGTCTAAGGATCGATGGTAACAGGAGACAGGGGACACGATGTTTACCTAAGTTCGGGCCGTCTTGATGGAGGTAATACCCTATGTCCTGCTTGATTAACTTTGATGAGTATAGGGGTTACAAGAGTTGATCTACCACAAGATCGTGATGGATAAACCCTAGATATCTAGCCTATATGATTATGATTGTCTCTACGGACTAAACCCTCTGGTTTATATAGACACCGGAGGGGGCTAGGGTTGTACAGAGTCGGTTTACAGAGAAAGGAATATTCATATTCGCACGCCAAGCTTGCCTTCCATGCAAAGGAGAGTCACATCCGGACACGGGGGAAAGTCTTCTATCTTGTATCTTCACGGCCCATTAGTCTGGCCCATGTTGCATAGCCCGGACGCCCGAGGACCCCATAATCCAGGACTCCCTCAGTAGCCCCCGAACCAGTCTTCAATGACGACGTGTCCGGCGTGCAAATTGTCTTCGGCATTGCAAGGCGGGTTCCTCCTCCATAGATCTCCAAGTATCCAAATCAAAGGAGTGTATTCGAATCTACATCTTCGGTCTTCGGCTTCACATTAAATGCTATATCATTCGGCTTCTGCGCCAATGCCGCTCCATCTCCCACGTGTCAGACGAATACAAAGGGTCCAATCATTTTTACACATAACACCCGGGCCATGTAAGGAAGGCGTCTACTTAAGGAGATTGAATCTCAGATGCCATTCCACACCAGGCGGAAAATCCTTAGAGCTTGTCATAAGAAACCATGCAAACATGGCCAGCGCTCCTAGTTCTTCTCCCCGCCCCCATGGTCCGCAAAAAGGCGATTGGGATAGCTGTTCTGTATCCCACGCCTAGCTAACCAAGCTCCAGATGGAGGGATATCTCCCACCTGCGGATCTAGTCCCCATTCAGGCGGGCTTAACCTCTTTTACTGGCGAAGCCCTGGCAAAAAATTTCCCAAACCCTTCAGAAGGGGAGCGGGTGTGCTTCGTTTCCTTTTTATTAAGAGGCGTTGGATTTCCAATCCATCCTTTCCTCCGAGGTCTCCTGGAGTACTATGGCCTCCAACTGCACAATCTTACGCCAGGCCCCATTCTGCACATTGTGGGCTTCATCGCTCTTTGCAAGCTGTTCCTAGGCTATGAGGCCCATTTTGAATTATGGAGGAAACTTTTTTGCCTCGTTCCTCGCTCCCAAAAGGGATCCATATTTGAGGTGGGCGGCGCCGAAGTGTGGCGTATAGCCGGGACATGATACTATCCGGCACTCCAAAGAAGGCATCCGAAGAGTGGCCCTCGAAGTGGTTTTATATTGAAGACGTTGTTCTATCTGACCCAATCAGATGAGGCCTACCCATGTTTTCCAATGCCTCGTTAAAGAAGCGCCATAGCTGGCGCCCCCGAAGCCTCGAGGAAGAAGACAGTAGAGAGGTTCAGATGCTAATGGACAAGATAAAGACACTCGCCCAATCCGGACTGTCCATAATTGAGGTAATGTCGATTTCCATAACGCGAGGCGTTCATCCACACCAATCCAGAGGACTCCCCATGTGGCATTACAGCGGAGAAGACAACGCGTCATGATGTGGACGTAAGGGTCCGGATGACTTCGCCGCCTTGGCTGCCATGCTGGCTGATCTTTTTAAGGGGGAGAAAGAGGAATTGACTCGCCTCAAGTGCTGAGATGGCTTTTCCATGTACAATCCTCCCAGTTGGGTAAGCCTCCGCTCAGTAATTTTACTTAATGCTCCTCCTGAGTCGTACCCAGCTGAAATTAACCCCACCATTTCTTGACATGAATGGAGGAAAGTTGTCGCTGAGATCTATAGCCCCGCCCCGCAGCCGGAGGACCATAATCGGGACCTGGATCCCGAATTCGAAGAGGATCCGGACATATCTGTAGAGCTCAAGGAGGGGGTTTTCTATCAAGCGAGTTATGATGGCACGGAAGTGGCCATTATAGCCGATTACCCCGGCCTTCTCCCTTCCTCCCATGTAAGTACCCTGAAGGTGTCTCCTCAAAAAGAGTTTTGTCACTATGCTTCATCCACTACAATGTCTTGTGTTTTAAAAGGGGTGGCGCTCGTCTCGCCACGCCGCATCGGGGTCGTCCTTTAAGAAGGGTACGCTGACACAAGGCAGATCTTCAAAAATAAAGACGGACAGTGATTCTTCCAAGCTACAACCTTCATCAAGAAGGTATAGTTTTTGATACACCCTGTGGCAAACATGCTGAACTGTGATGTTTTTTCTCCTTCCCCATATTCCAGGAAGAGCACTCACCGGACTATATCCGGAGACTAAGGGAGTCCTGGACTAAGGGGTCCTCGGGCGGCCGGCCTGTTATCTAGTGGGTCGGACTGATGGGCTGTGAAGACATGAAGGCCGGAGACTAAACCTGAGTCCGGATTGGACTCTCCTTGGCGTGGAAGGAAAGCTTGGCGACCGACTATGAAGATTCCTTCTTATGTAACCGACTCTATGTAAACCCTAGATCCCCTCGGTGTCTATATAAACCGGAGGGGATAGTCCGGAAAGGACACATTCATTACCATAGTCATATAGGCTAGGCTTTTAGGGTTTATCCATCACAATCTCATGGTAGATCAACTCTTGTAAAACCCATATTCATCAATATCAATCAAGCAGGACGTAGGGTATTACCTCCATAGAGAGGGCCCGAACCTGGGTAAACATTGTGTCCCCTGTCTCCTATTACCATCGATCCTAGACGCACAGTTCGGGACCCCCTACCCGAGATCCGCCGGTTTTGACACCGACATTGGTGATTTCATTGAGAGTTCCACCGTGCCGTCGACTAAAGGCTCGATGGCTCGCCTTGTCCTTAAAGACAACATCACCCCTGGAGGAGCTCTGGCCCTGGGCCAAACCCTCTGGTTGGGCGGCTTTACTATGATCACCCGTTCGGCCGTTGAGCCGACGATGACCACTCGGGCCATCGAAAAACCCCTTCGCATCAACTCCAAGCACTCCAAGCAGGTGGATCCGGCAGAGCTTTCATCTTTGAACGAACTCCTAGATCGCATCGCCGCTTTGGGAATAGCCACAGACTACGACCGGATCGGGTTTAAAACTGACCAAGGAGAAATCGAGGCCCTACCGGTCACCCACCAAATTGCGGTAGTCGTGGTGCAGGACGACGAGTTTTCTCCTATACTGAAGACGGACTATGTCCGGATCACCAACAAGGAAAAGCCGGATACCCACCCACGAAAGGATGCGACCAGCCGTCCGAACAAAGCATCGGACGACGGTCCTAAACAATCAGAAGGTATTCCGGAACCCGGACTATTAAGCCCGGAAGATCATCAGACTCAGGATAATCGGTCGGGTCGGGGTTCGGATTTAATTCCACCCACCCACCCGAATTTAGACACTCTCGTAAGCATAAAATAGCAGTCTCAGGAAACAGTCCACCACTTCCGGGCCAGATTCCTCCTTGTCAAGGACAAGGTAAAAGATTGCGGTGACGAAGACGCAATATCAACGTTCTGCAACAATTGCGCGGACGAGGAAATCCTCAACGCCATCAATCACCACCGCGTACTTGTAACGCCCTCGATGCGGCTATAGCTCCCACGTGTCGAGGCACGACTTAGAGGCATAACCGCATTGAAAGCAATGTCGCAAGTTAGGCAATCATTACAACATCCCATGTAATATATAATAAAAGGGGAAGATAACATAGTTGGCTTACACTCGCCACGTCACATCAGAGTACATAAATAACATCCATCATACAAATCACTCATGGCCCGACTACGGCGCCAAAATAGAAAAGACCCCCAACATGCGACAAGGTCCTGAATCGATAACCCCAACTAGGCACCACTACTGATCATCCGGAAAAGATACGTAGTATCGCTGAGAGTCCTCGTCGAACTCCCACTTGAGCTCGTAATCGTCAACTGGAGCAGAAACACCTGGACCTGCATCTGGAGTTGTAGAATCTGTGAGCCACAGGGACTCAGCAATCTCACACCCACGCGATCAAAACTATTTAAGCTCATGGGAATAGATAAGGCAAATATATGTGGAGCTGCAGCAAGCGACTAGCATATGTGGTGGCTAACTTATACGCAAAAGAGAGCGAGAAGAGAAGGCGAAGCACGAGCGAGAAGCTAAAGGAACATCCTGCGCAAGCATAACTCCAAAACCGTGTCCACTTCCCGGACTCCGCCGAGAAGGGGCCATCACGGTAACACACACGGTTGATTCATTTTAATTAAGTTTAGTTCAAGTCATCTACAACCGGACATTAACAAATTCCCATCCGCCCATAACCGCGGGCACGGCTTTCGAAAGATCAATCCCTGCAGGGGGGTCCCAACTTAGCCCATAACAAGATCTCACGGTCAACGAAGGAATAGACCTCCACCCAAGACACACCGATCAGACTCGGTATCTCGGTACAACAAGATGATTCGACAGGTTAAAACAAGTCCAGCAACACCGCCCGAATGTGCCGACAAATCCCGATAGGAGCTGCACATATCTCTTTCTCAGGGCACGCTCGGATAGGTCAAGCTACGAGTAAAACCAAACCTCAAGTTTCCCCGAGGTGGCCC
>NC_041382.1:331306466-331308785 GCF_002162155.2 Triticum dicoccoides
AACCCAAGGGAAAAAGAGGCTAGGTGGAAAATGGTAAAACCAATGTTTGGCATTGCTGGAAAAGCTTTAATCAAGGCGAACTATCAAGGGGTTCCCATTATAGCCCAACCGCGTAAGGGACGCACAATCCGGGAACATAACACCGATATGACGGAAACTAGGGCGGCAAGAGTGGAACAAAACACTAGGCGAGAGGCCGAGCCTTCCACCCTTTACCAAGTGTATAGATGCATTAAGATAACATAGCAATATAATGATATCCCAACAAGTAAAATAAATGTTCCAACAAGGAACGGCTTCAATCTTCACCTGCAGCTAACAACGCTATAAGAAGGGCTGAGCAAAGCGGTAACATAGTCAATCAACGGTTTGCTAGGACAATGGTGGGTTAGAGGTTCAACATGGCAATTGGGAGGCTGACAAGAAAATGGTAGGCATCGTAGCAATGGCAAGCAAAAGAGCGAGCAAACTAGCATAGCAAAGATAGTAGTGATTTCGAGGGTATGATCATCTTGCCTGCACAGTTGTCAGAGTTGACTGGATCCTCACAAGCGAACTCAACGGGCTCCTCGGTAGCGAACTCGTCTCCCGGCTCTACCCAACAAGACAAACAAGCAACAAGGATACAATCAACCACAGGCAAGTCCAAGCAATATGATGAAATGACGATATGCTATGCGGGATGCGATGCGGGATGCAAAATGCAAGATATGACAGGAAATGCATGAACCTGGCATCAACTTGGAAAACCAAGTGTGCCACTAGATAGAGGGGATGAAATCGCTTGAAAACGATATAAAGATCATAGGAATCGGAGCTACGGTTTAGAAATGGCAAGCGTTTTAAGATATGACACCGGTATGCGATTTGCAGCAAGTAGGCATCTAAATGCAACGAAATGAACATGCTACAGCCACCAAACATGAAAACAAAATACATGGCAGTGATGTACACAAGATGGTTGACAAAACACTAGCACTGAGCCATAGGCAAAATCATCCATTAAGAGGTTCAAACAAGCATGGCTAAAACGCAAATGCAAAACAGATTCCAGACTTAGTGAAATTAACACTAGTCTGAAATTTCAGATCACGATGCCCTCTTCGGAGCAGCAAAACAACATGATAGAAAACCTGAACATGACAAGTAAGAACATGGCATGGAGCTAATCAACAAGCTTAATAAAACACCCAAAGTGACCTGGGGCCAAAAGGGTTCACAAAATACTCTACCGAGCTCACGAACATAGCTCGAACATAATCAGTTTTCAGACTTAGTGAAAACTGAGACACGCTGAAATATAACTCATGAAGGCATGTAAACGAGCTCGATGCACTCACTACGGTGCAAGTCATGGCAAGGAAAGCATATAACCAGCAAGAAGGCACAATGTGCTAGCTACACATGGCAAGAACGAAGGCATAGCATGCATGGAACACTAACGGTAGCATCGGCAAAATCACAAACAAGTTGACGATCTGCCCAGATTAACAACGAAGCAAAAGTTAAGCTCGATTGAGTCAACCTAGAGCACTCCACATATGCAAACAAAGACATGGATGGATAGAGCATAACATAAGTATCAAAACTCCCTTACTGATCATCCTCAAAAGAGGCACGGATCACTAGGAAACAAGCTGGACATATAGCATCATGAACTAAAATATCCCAGACTTAGTGAAAATCACTAAGTCCCTGAAATCTGCAATCTCAGGTACCTCTCTTCGCAAGCTTGCACAAGACAACACACACATCCTAAAAATGCATGGGTGGCACCTCTGGAAAGAAGACAAAATGCTTAACAATTCATCCCAAAGGGGCACAGGCATATCATGCACGAATTAAACATGACAAAAATGACAAAAGTGCATGATGAACTAACGGATCTGCAATTTAACTCACGAAGCCTCTTTCTAACAGCATTTTGGGTATCAAGATGATCTCAAATGCAAATGATGCAATGGAACGAAATGATGTACATGTCGAGGCGAAGATTTTGATATATCATACGCCCAAAACGGAGCTACGGTTGCGGAGATACAAGCAGTCAAAGATAGCACGAAAATTAGGGTTTCGGGGGAGAGAAGTCAACCGAAAACTCAGATCCAGATCGGGATCTCGCGGGTACTGTTCACCGGCGCGTTTCCCGAGGATGACCAGCGCCGGAGCTCGTCGGTGCCGGCCGGAGTGGGGGAAGAGGAGGCCGGGGTGAGGGAGAGGAGGCCGGGCGGCGCCGGAGGAGGAGGCGGCGACCGCGGGCGGCGGCGTCCGGGGCGGCGCCGGCCGGTGGCGGGCGGCGGGGCCCGGCGCGGCGGCGGC
>NC_041382.1:331308872-331425957 GCF_002162155.2 Triticum dicoccoides
CGGGACGGCGGCGATGTGGGCCTCGCCCACGTGGCGGCTGGCGAGTGGGCGGGCTGCGGCGGCGGACGCTGTCCGGCCGGGGCGGACACGTCCGTCGGTGGAGATCTCAGTTTTTTTTTTTAAAACTAGGGTTTCGGACGGGGGAAGAAGAGATCCGAATGGAGGGGGGTATAAATAGGCATAGAGGGAGCTAGGAGAGTCCAAATGAGGTGCGGTTTTCGCCCACACAATCGTGATCGAACGCTCTAGGACATGGAGCATAGTTTGGTGGGTTTTGGGCCAAATTTGGGGGGTGTTGGGCTGCAACACACACGAGGCCTTTTCGGTCCCTCGGTTAACCGTTGGAGTATCAAACGAAGTCCAAATGATACGAAACTTGACAGGCGGTCTACCGGTAGTAAACCAAGGCCGCTTAGCAAGTCTTGGTCCAATCCGGAAATGTTTAATCCCCACACACGAAAGAAAGCTAGAAATGGCCACCGGAGGAGAACGAAGCGCCGGAATGCAAAACGGACAACGGGGAAAAAGCTCGAATGCATGAGATGAACATGTATGCAAATGCAATGCACGAGATGACATGGTATGAGATGCATGAAAACAAAAACAACACACGGAGACAAAGACCCGAACCCGAGAAATAAATATAACTTGACACCGGAAACGGCAAGAGTTGGAGTACAAATGGGGAAAGTTACATCTGGGGCGTTACAGTACTGGAATTCGCTGACTTAGCAACCATCTTACAAAAATACAGTGCGATGGAGAGCACCGGGAAAACTCAGGCAGCTCGCTGGGAACTGCCAGTCCCAACTCAACCCCCCTACAGGCGAAAAGGGCACACCCTCGCGGCACGCCCAGTCCAACAGTCAAGAAACACAAAACCGCTATGCGGCACGGCACCATTCTGACCGGGTGGCTCGATGGCCCATGCAAAATACATACAACACCAGATACCGTGGCAACCCACAGCCTTAGAGCATGTTGGATACTACGACAGGTACCAAAAGCGGTGAGGATATCCTTATCAAGGACGACTCAGAATGGCATCCCCCAGTGGACGATAACTCAAGAGTATTGATGGTCTTTGAGACATTCGCTTCAAATAACAAGCGCAAAAGGGCGCTCTGCGAGCTCGCCGAAGTCTGCCAAATTGCTACGATAAACCCCTGGAATGACACAGCTATAACATTCAACGTCGGTGACGAACCAAAGTACATAATAGTGCAAGCGCTAGCTGCGTTAGTCCTCAGTCCCATCTTGGACGGGTTTCGACTTACCAAGGTCCTCATGGACGGCGGCAGCAGACTAAACCTCATTTATGAGGACACACTCCATAAAATGGAAATAGACAGGAGCCGCATCATGCAAAGCAACACAACCTTCTAAGGAATTATTCCTAGTCAAGAGGCGCGGTGCGCGGGCAAAAGCACACTTGACGTAGTATTCAGCATGCCGGAGAACTACCAGTCTGAAGAAATAACTTTCCAAGTGGCCCCTTTCAGGGGTGGATATCACACCCTATTGGGGCGGGATGTTTTTACACGCTTTCAGGCCATACCCCATTACGGGTATATGAAGCTCAAGATGCCCGGACCAAATGGTACAATCACTCTCGTCAGTGATCCGGACATAACACTCCGTGCCGAAAACAAAACCACATCCCTGGCCCTGGAGGAGCTATCCGAAGCCCTCACAGCTGACGAATTAACTGCACTACGCTCCACGGTGGACAGGGACGATATAATCCATGACAAACGCCCTAAATCCACATCATTTACACCAGCAGAGGAAATAGTCAAATTCCAGGTCCACCCAACGGACCCCAAGAAGACAACATCTATCGGAGCTCAACTGAACCCAACAGTTGACACCGCACTACGAGAATTCCTGCGTGAAAACTAGGACAGATTCGCCTGGCACCCTTCAGATATGCCAGGGATCCCACGCGAACTAGCCAAACATAGCCTCAATATATTAAAGGGGTTCAAACCGGTCAAGCAATCACCACGGCGCTTTTTTGAACCTAAGCGACAAGCAACGGGGGAAGAGCTGGCCAAACTCATCGAGGCCAGATTCATTAGAGAAATCAAACACCCGGACTGTTTGGCAAACCTGGTGATGGTACCAAAGATGTACAAATCCTGGCGCCTATGCGTCGATTTCAAAGACCTCAATAAGGCTTGCCCTAAGGATCCCTTCCCCCTCCCCCGCATTGATCAAATCATCAACACCACTGCAGGACACGACTCATTGTGTTTCCTCGATGCATATTTTGGATACCATCAAATCAAAATGAAGGAGTCCGATCAAGCCGCAACAACATCTATCACCCCATACGGGCCATTCTGCTTCAACACCATGCCTTTTGGGCTCAAGAACGGAGGCGCCACGTACCAACGCATGATTCAAACATGCCTGGCAAAACAGACCGGCAAAACAGTAGAAGCTTATGTTGATGACATCGTCGTCAAAACTAGGCACGTCAAGACACTAATAGATGACTTACGTCTTACATTCGACAACCTCCGGGCATATGACATTAAACTCAACCCGGAAAAGTGTGTCTTCGGCGTCCCCGCTGGAAAACTACTGGGCTTCATTGTCTCCAATAGTGGAATCGAAGCAAACCCAGCCAAAATCCGAGCTCTATCACAACTGGCCAGGGCAACAGATCTTAAGCAAGTTCAAAAGCTTGCGGGCTGCGTAGCAGCTCTAAGCTGTTTTATCTCCAGACTGGAATAAAAGGCACTGCCACTCTATCGCCTTCTACAGCGAACCGACCACTTCGAGTGGACGGACGCGGCAACAGCCGGATTGGAGGAAATAAAAACCCTTCTTGCGAGCAATCCAATACTGGCCGCACCAAATGCAGGCGAACCAATGTTATTATACATATCGGCAACACACCAGGTAGTGAGCGCCGTACTCGTCGTCGAACAAGAATAGGACGAACATAAATTCCCGCTTCAGAAGCCAGTATACTACGTATCCACTGTCCTTACACCATACAAATCCCGGTACCCTCATTATCAAAAAATAGCATATGCGGTCTTCATGGCATCGCGAAAGCTTCGTCACTACTTCCAGGAGTGTTCGATCATGATGGCCTCCAAAGTACCCCTCAATGACATCATAAACAACCGCGATGCTATTGGCCGGATTGCCAAATGGGCCATCGAACTCCTCCCATTCGATATTACATATAAACCACGTCGAGTCATCAAGTCCCAACTACTAGCCGACTTCTTCGCCGAATGGACAGAGGCCGAACTCCCTAAGGAGTACGACACATACTCCAATTGGGTCATGTACTTCAACATCTCCAAAATGCTGGCAGGATTAGGAGCGGGGGTCGTCTTAACGTCCCCTACGGGAGACATTGTCCAGTACGTTCTCCAAATACTATACACAGACTCCAATATTGCAGCCGAATATGAGGCCTTATTACATGGTCTCCGTATGGCTGTCTCCATGGGCATACAACGCCTAGAGGTACGCGGGGACTCGAACCTCGCAATATCTCAAATAAACAGAGATTTCAACGCTAAAGATCCAAAGATTGCAGCGTATTGTAATGCATTCATCAAAATGTCGGACCGGTTTGAAGGACTCGAGTTCCATCATGTGGCCCGAGAAAGTAATCAAGCGGTGAACGTTTTTGCTCGTATCGGCGCTAAGCGCGAACCCGTCCCACCTAATATTTTCCTGGAAAGGCTCTTTAAGCCATCTGTGGTATGGCAGGGGAAAACGGCAATACAAGTCTGGAATCAAACATAATCCAAGATCCCAGAAGCACCGATGTCGTCAGGGGCTCAGCCATCGAAGTAACACCATCGGCGCATCTCATCATGGCAGTCATTGCCCCATGGATCGAACCCTTCCTGGCCTACCTCAACAGGAAAGAGCTTCCCGAGGACTAGAATGAGGCCCGCTGCATTGTCCGGCGTTCAAAAGCCTACAAGGTTCATGATGGAGAGCTCTATAAGAAAAGCGCCACTGGAGTCCTACAACGATGTATATCCGAGGAAGAGGGGCCGCAGCTCTTGGCTGAAATCCATGCCGGACTCGGCGGTCACCACGCCGCAGCTCGGGCCCTTGTTAGCAAGGCCTTCCGTACATGATTTTATTGGTCTACGGCCTGTAACGCCCCGAACACACCCACCGGTGGTCGTTACTCCTGGCAGGATCTAGACTGGCCCCACAGATCAATACTAGTCTTTTCTCTGCACTTTGTCCTCACTCATGCGCACCCGGGAGCAACTTCCCGGTCAGTCACCCATACTGAAACTACTCCAAGCTGAGCACACTTAACTTTGGAGTTCTTTTCGAATGGGCTCCCGGAAAAGAAGGAATTCCTTATTGATATGAGTAGTCTATCATCCCTAGTAAGCCAGACTATCACATACACCCCCACTCAAAGGAACTGACGTCCTCGTCGGGCCACAGGAATGTTCCCTCTTGGCATATACGTCTGTGCATCTAGTCCGGTACATGTGTCATGCCGTGTGCCACGACGGGTCACAAACGTCATGAACAACATGACCGCGCACCTGTCCGCAAACATCTGTGTAACCGCGAGAGTCGGCTTTGATACCAACTTGTAACGCCCCAGACACACCCACCGGTGGTCGTTACTCCTGGCGGGATCTAGACTGGCCCCACAGATCAATACTAGTCTTTTTTGCGCACTTTGTCCTCACTCATGGGCACCCGGGAGCAACTTCCTGGTCGGTCACTCATCCTGAAACTACTCCAAGCCGAGCACGCTTAACTTTGGAGTTCTTTCCGAATGGGCTCCCGGAAAAGAAGGAATTCCTTATTGATATGAGTAGTCTATCATCCCTAGTAAGCCAGGCTATCACACGACCCGAGCAGATGCACATGACCTTGTCCAACGTTGCATCGGATGCCAACTCTTTGCCAATCAAAGCCACATGCCCCCCACCGCCCTACAAACAATCCCCATTACTTGGCCTTCTGTGGTCTGGGGACTCGATATGGTCGGACCACTTAAAGGGGGAAGCCATAAGAAAAAATATCTACTGGTTATGGTGGACAATTTTACTAAGTGGATAGAGGCTAAGCCGGCCAAAACGGCCGAATCCGGCCCGGTGATAGACTTCATATACGGCGTTGTGCACCGTTATGGTGTCTCACACAGCATCATCACTGACGACAGCTCCAATTTCATAGCGGACGAGGTAAAAACTTGGTGTACTAATCTGGGTATTAAACTCGATTATGCCTCCGTCTACCACCCACAAACCAACGGTCAAGTTGAACGGGCCAACGGTCTCATTATGAGCGGCATCAAGCCCAGACTAGTGTGGTCCTTGAAAGAATCAGACAAGCACTGGGTTGAGGAGCTCGACTCCGTACTCTGGGGGCTGCGGACCACGCCCAACCGCACTACCGGATACACACCTTTCTTCATGGTGTATGACGCAGAGGCCGTATTGCCTGCGATATTATTCATGACTCACTCCGAGTGCGTATGTACGAAGAGAGAGAAGCCGAGTTTGATCGGCATGATGGCCTAGATTCTCTGGAGGAGGAACGCGATGTCGCAAAAGCCCGTTCAGCATTTTACCAACAGCAGGCTCGAAGATATCAAAGCAGAGAAGTACGGGCCAAGACTTACAACATTGGCAAAATCGTTCTACGCCTACCGGAGAATAAAAAGGACAAAGTCAAGCCCAAATGGGAGGGTCCCTTCATAATTGACGAAGTCCTCACTGGAGGGGCATACCGTCTTCGCGATGCATCAGACAATTGCCTCGAGCCGAACCCATGGAACGCAACCAGACTCCGAAGATTCCATGCCTAGCGCCAAACCCCGTGTTCGTCTCCTCCTCCCTTGTAGCTTCCATTATTTTTCTCTCTCTTTGTCGATTATTTTCTTATTTCTTGCTTTAAAGCTTTGGTATGGCCAGGCCGCCCAACATCGACACATACATATTTAAACATGTATGTTACTTGTACCCGGGGGCTTCTCGGACAGAAGTTCTTGTCATTTCTTGAGCATTAAGCTCCTCACATATGAGTTTTTCCATATGTACCTTTTCTTCACCACTATATGCATCGATATGACTTAAGAATTGGCCAAGCTGGGTTGCCTGGCTCTTGTGTTTATGCCCTACATTCCCGTTAGTTCGGCTAGGGCATAAAGGGAGCACCTTTGCGATTGTTACTGCCGGGTCATCTGGATGTGTACCTCAGACTGGGTGAAGCCAAAAGCTAGCGTTCTTAAGGGAATATTCGATTGGTGAATTAAAGATGTTTTCTAAAGTCACTCCATTGTGCACCCCCAGAAGTTATGCAAGCTGTGGTGCTCGCATAACAATTTGGACATGTACATTAAATGCATGCACACCCAGGGAAAGGAACCCTGAACGGAACTATTCTCTCTGGAAGATGTTTCTTACGACCTTAATGTAATATAACATAGCTAACCGGATACAACTTGTCTGTTCAAGCAACTATGACCCCTACGCCTAGTTTTCCAGGCATACCCCGGCCTATTCGGTCGCGACGGTATTCGGGAACACTTCGCACCATAGAGTCCGGAGGTTGAAGCGAAAAGGTCTTCCATGACAAATGATATACAATTCAGCTAGATGAGGAAAGTACACAGTCATTTGAACTCTAACACCTCTTCCTCTACACCTTCCAACAGGCGGTCTAACTTACAATCCTGTTGGGAATATTTGGCGGCCACCTCTACTTGGCCATATACTATACTAACATGAATTCTTCCCCATTCGGCCCTACCGGCCCGACATGAGCCATGTGATTAGGATCCAGCTTGGTATAGCACGTCTTCACCATGGCCCAGGCCTCTCGCACACCCTCTCGGTAGGCAAATATCTTCCACAGCCGGATATGCCGCCGCGCTCGCTTGAACAACTCTACCAGCTTTTCCATGCATCCTGGAGGGGAGTCGGATGGCCATAAAGCCTTGGCTACACTTCACATAGCCTGCCAAGCTTGCTCATGCAACTGCGATAGCTCCTGCAGAAGATCATTTGATGATCCGGACACTTCCTCTTTGGGGCGGTTCGTCAACACACCTACAATTACAGCTATATCAGCTACCGCTACCTCCAAACTGTTATAAGACAAAAGCGGCCACATACTGAATATGCTGCCTCGGAGCTTCTCGTTCTCCTTCATAGAGTCAGCTAGTTGCGCTCGCACATCTTTCAGTACTTCGCGTAGGTTGATGTTCTAATCCCGGAGTTTCTTTTTCTCTTCAACAACCTTTGTCAATACACGCTCGCCCGCTGCTAGTAGCTTTTTGGCTCCGTGTTCGTCGCCTCGAGTAGCGTCAAGCTGCTCTCGAACTTGGTCTAAATGACCCAACACAAAGATTAGAACCAAGATTCACACTATCGGTGTAGCCTTATGAATTTCCGATGGAGGAAAACATTACCTGGAGATGCCTTGTATTTCTCCAGCTCGGCATTAGCAGCAAGTAGCTGGCGCTGACACTTTTCTAGTTCCTGAGCCAGCTGGGTATTCTTCTCCGTAAGCACCTGGTTGCACATTGATCCTTAAATCAGTTGTTTGAACTCCTTTAAGTCTAGGGGGCTACTGGCATATGGTTATCATAGTCAAACAAAGCGAATTTACCTGCACATCTTTCAAATGTTGCTTTGCAGCCCTGCTAATCCCATCTCGAGCAGCCCAAATGTATGCGTCGGCTGCGTTGAAGGCGTTAAACGACCCTTCCAAAAGCCAGGATCTTGTAAAATGGCCCGGCGATGCCAATGATTCATAGCACTCTCCACTTCCGAGTTGGTGATAGATACATCGTCCAAGTCCTCGGCTGGAGGACAGTCCGGCGTCACCCCTGCATCAGCCCCCGTCTTCACGGCAGGATTTGAATCCTGGCTGTGGGAAGTACGGCCGCTCGGACCCCCGGATATAGTCCGGCGCATCTTCCTCCTGGCAAATGGAAAACGGGAAGGTCACGGTTGCACGTGACTGCTCAGGGGCAGGTTGGTGAATTCATACCTCTTTGATGAAGGCATGGTCGTAGCACCATTTGCTTTCCTCCTGGAAGGATTATCCGGCGCCCGAGCCGATCTCTTCGAAATCGCCGAACGTCTCCGCTGTGAAGCACGATGTAGTGCGATGGGTGAGACGGAATAAGAGCACTCTTTCAGAGAGGGTGTATCTTAATTATTTACATGAGAAGCAGGAAGAAGGCCAGGGTAGTCTGCAGTGATGGCCACTTCTGTGCCGTCATAGCTTGTCTGGAAGAACACTCCCCCTGCGAGCACCATGAATATATCTGGATCCTCTTCAAACCCAGGATCCAGTTCCTAGTTGTGGGTCTCCGGCTGTGGGGCAGGACTATGAAGTCCTTCGGTGACCTTCCACCAGTGCTGCCATAACAAACAGACTTGAAATTTATCAAAAGTAATCCAGAAGGGGAATGAGTAGAATCGAAGGATCAAAGCTTACCCAACTGGGAGGATTATACATAGAATATCCATCTCTGTGCTTAATGAGAAGAAACTCCTCTTCTTCCCCTTTAAAAAGCTCGACCAATATATTGGCCAGAGCAGCGGGAGTATCCGGACCCTTCCGGCCATAACGGGAAGCGTGATCCTCTCCATTACAGTGCCACATGGGCAGCCCTCTATATTGTAGCGGCTGAACCCCACGCACTATGGAGATCTCCATTACCTCGATTATTGTATGTCCGGACTGGGCGAACATCTTTATCTTGCTCATAAGATGGCGAACTTCTGCACTGTCCTCCTCTTCCAGACTCTAAGGGCGCCAACGGGAAGGCCATTCGAAACGCTTGCAAATTTAGGAAGACCCCTTCGAACTGGGTTGGGAAGTGCGACGTCTTCAGTATAGAACCATTCGGAAGGCCATTCTTCGGATGCCTTCCCTGGTGTACCGGACAGATATCCGGTATCAGCAACGCGCCATACTTCGGCTCCGCCCACTTCAAATATGGACCCCTCATGATTACACGGGACAAGGTAGAACAACTTTCTCCATAGCTCGAAGTGAGCCTCGATACCTAGGAATAATTCACATAAAGCGACGTAACCCGCGATGTGCAGAACAGAGGCAGGGGTGAAGTTGTGCAACTGGAGGCCATAGTATTCTAGAAGCCCTCGGAGGAACGGATGAATGGGAAATCCAACACCCCTCAGCAGGTAGGGGACGAAACATACTCGTTCTCGATGGATTGGGGAAGTCCTCTGCCTGAATCTCTCCGTTGAAGGAATCTAGCCCCGCTCGAACAGGAACTAGATCTGCAGGGGGAAGAAATCGCTGCGTCTGCAGCTCCGTCAATTGACTGTGGGACACTGAACACATCTCCCACTGGCCTTTCTCTGGGACGGAATGGGTGGCGGAGCTGGGGACGCTAGCCATGCTGGAATGGTTTCTCCCAAGCAGTTTCTAGGGATTTCCTCTATATGGTGTTGAATGGATCTAGGATCCGATCTCTTTAATAGGCGCCCCCCTTGCATAGGCGGGGTGTTATTTGCAAAATTACCCTGACCTTCCGCCTTCGCTTGACGTGTGGGAGGTGAAGTTATTTAACACACAAAAGCCGAGGGGAGTGACATGGACCAGATGGCCGAATACATTACTTGGAGACAAATAAAGGAGGAACCCGCCTTGCAATGCCGAAGAAAATTTGTGTGCCGAACACCTCACTATTGAAGACTGGTTCGGGGGCTACTGAGGGAGTCCTGGACTAAGGGGTCCTCGGGCGTCCGACCTGTTATCTAGTGGGCCGGACTGATGGGTTGTGAAGACATGAAGGCCGGAGACTATACCTGAGTCCGGATTGGACTCTCCTTGGCGTGGAAGGCAAGCTTGGCGATCGACTATGAAGATTCCTTCTTAAGTAACCGACTCTATGTAAACCCTAGATCCCCTTGGTGTCTATATAAACCGGAGGGGATAGTCCGGAAAGGACACATTATTTACCATAGTCATATAGGCTAGGCTTTTAGGGTTTAGCCATCACTATCTCGTGGTAGATCAACTCTTGTAACACCCATATTCATCAATATCAATCAAGCAGGACGTAGGGTATTACCTCCATAGAGAGGGCCCGAACCTGGGTAAACATGTGTCCCCTGTCTCCTGTTACCATCGATCCTAGAGGCACAGTTTGGGATCCCCTACCCGAGATCCGCCGGTTTTGACACTGAAAGAGACCTCTCCGGACATACTTCGATCAATCCGACTCCGGGCCCTGCCTCTAGGGCGAGAATCGATATGGGTGCCATGCCGGATTGTCCTCTCTCCGATGATTCAGATAATGTATCTGTTACCAATTCCGAGGTGGAGAGTGCCATGAACCATCGGCGCCGGAGGGCAGCTACGAGCGATCCTAATTTTATCGAAGAGGCATTCAATGCCTTCAATTCGGTGGATGCATATATCCGGGCTGCTCAAGATGGGCTTCCCAGTGCCACTCGTGTAACACCCCGGATGTAACTTACCATATTTGTACTCCGACTCTTGCCATTTCCTACTCTAAGTTATGAGATTCCCTCGTGGTTGGGTTTTGTCTTCGTTTTGCATTTTGTGCATGTCGTGCATTTCATATCATGTCATCATGTGCATCGCATTTGCATACGTGTTCGTCTCATGCATCCGAGCATTTTCCCCGTTGTTCGTTTTGCTATCCAGCACTCCTACGCCTCCGGCGCCCCCCTTTTGCCTCTTTTCATGAACGGGTGTTAAAATTTCTCAAAATGGATAGAGATTTGCCAAGCGGCCTTGGTACACCACCGGTAGACCGCCTGTCAAGTTTCGTGCCATTTGGAGTCCATTTGATACTCCAACGGTTAAGCGAGGAACCGTAAAGGCCTTGTGTGTGTTGCAGCCCAACACCCCTCCAAAGTGGTCCAATAACACATTCAAACCCCCTCCATCCTCTCGGCCGTTTGATCATGACCGCGTGGCCGAAAACCTCTCTCCATTTGGACACTCCCACCTCCTTCTAGGTATAAATATGTGCACCCCTCCAAAATTTGGGCGAAACCCTAGCTCCCCCTCTCCTCGCACCGCCGGACACGTCCGGATCCATCCAGACGCATCCGCCGCCGTGCCCGTCCAACCACATCACGACACGTCAGCGCTTGCCGCCCTCTGCGCCGCCGGCCCGCCCGGGCCCGAGGCCGGCCCCTGCGGCCTGTCTCCCCGCCGCCGCCGCCCGCGGGCGACCATGCCCGAGGTTGCCGCCTGTCCCGCGCCTCCTCCGCCCGACCACAGCCTCGCTCGCTGCCGGCCGCCGCCTCGCTCGCCGCCCATCGCCTGCGCCGCCTCCCCATGGCGCCCCACGTCAAGATCCGGCCGGATCCGGCGAGATCGGGTCCGGACCCGCCTCCTCCGGCCGTCCCCCGCTTCCTCGGCCATCGCAGCGTCTTCTCCGGAGAGCCTTCTCTCGTGAACCTCGTTCCTCGTGCCCTGGAACCCTAGATCTGTTCCAGAGGTTGACCCGAAAATTCCTCTAAGTCATTTTATTTTTGCATTCTGAAGCCCTGTTCATGATGCCATAACTCCTCATCCGTAGATCCGTTTTGCATGCATGATATATCAAAATGTTAATCTTGATGTGCTCTTAATTTTGTTCCATTGTGACATGCTTGTTTGAGTCCATCACGATGCCCAAATCACTGATGCTAGAGTGCTATAAATTGTTAGGTGATGATTCTTAGAAGAGTATGAGCATTTGTTATTTTTGCTACATTTGTTGTGTGCTGCATATGGGCATGAGCTCTACATGTGTTTTGGGCTATGCCATGCCATCTTTACATGGGTGTATGCCATGTATTTTTGTGATCTTTGTGGTGACTAGCACATGCATGCAAAGTAGCTCTCATGATATTGCTGATTTCAGGGACTTAGAATTTCACTTAGTCATTTCCCTGCTATTTTTTTATGCCATGTATCCATGATGCTACAGAGTGATCCATGCTTGTTTTGAGTATCTTCAGTAAGGATGATTTTGACATATGGTTACGCTCTATCCATCCATGCCCTATTTACAATTATGGAGTGCCCTATCATGACTTAATCTTGCTCTGCTTTTGCTATAAAACGTTCCTGGCAGATTGTTTACATGTTAATCAATTTTTCCATGGATGTTGTAGTTGATCCAAGCATGCTATAAACTTGTTCTTGCCATGGTTAGCCTTATGATCATGTCTTCTTGCCGGTAGTATGCTTAGTTTGTCATGCAATGCCTTGTGGTGAGTGAATCGAGCTCGCAAAGAGGCCTTCATAATTATGTTGATGCCATGCTCTGTTTTCTGCTAAGTCTGAATCTGTTAACGAAACTTGCTATGTTTACATGGGTGCCATCATATCTTATGATACTTTTTGGCTTATGGTCAGTAAGGGACTTTTGTTCTATGCTTTGAGTAGATTCATGCCATACCTTTGTTTGCTTTGATCTGTTCCTATAGCATGTTGTTTGCTTGCTCTAAACATTGCTTCCTGATGTAAATTCCTGGCATGTTAGTATTTTCACCAAGTCTGTGAAGCTGATATCTTTTGCACTTTTGCCATCCTTGTTTGAACCTGCTCTTGTGTGATTTAGCCGTAGTTTAGTGTTCATCTTTTGTCAAGCATCTTGAGTAGATCACTGCCATATGCTTTGTTTCTATTTTGGAGTGTTGTAGCTTAGTTTCTTGTTGCATTCTAGATGGCATCATGCTGTTAATCATAGAATTGTGCCATTATTGTTTTGCTTGCCTTCTGCAAACCGTGCATCTGATTCCGGTGATCTTTATATCGAACTCGACCTAAATCATTTCATATTTCCAGCGGCACACTTGGTTTGCCAAGTTGATGCTTGGTTCAATCTTTCCTTTCCAATGCACACATCTGCATTGCATATCACATCCCGCATATCATGCCATGTTTTGCATCATGTTGCTTGCACATTGCACCGTGGTTGATTGTTGGTTCCTTTGCTTGTGTTCTTGCTTTGGGTAGAGCCGGGAGACGAGTACGTGATCGAGGAACCCGTTGAGTACGCTTACGAGGATCAAGCTTTCGCCAACTCGGAGAACTTTGCAGGCAAGATGACCATACCCTCGAAATCACTTCTATCTTTGCTTGCTAGTTGTTTGCTCTATTGCTATGCCGCGATACCTACCACATGCTTTATCATGCCTCCCATATTTCCATGTCAAGCCTCTAACCCACCTTTCCTAGCAAACCGTTGTTTGGCTATGTTACCACTTTGCTCAGCCCCTCTTATAGCGTTGCTAGTTGCAGGTGAAGATGAAGTTTGTTCCTTGTTGGAACATGGATATTGTAGGGATATCATTATTATATCTTGCTTACTTCAATGCATCTATATACTTGGTAAAGGGTGGATCTCAGCCAAGAGCTGCCGTCCCTCGTCTTCGGAGATACATCATTGAAGGACCCCGGTAGTACTTTTCTTGTATATATCTCCTTCATGAACTTTGTAGGCTTTGGAACGTCGAACGACGCGACGGGCCTCCATCTGATCCTCAGGGAGCTCATTCCTAGTGAGGTAGGCAAGGAAAGGCTCGGTCCATGGGGCAATTACAGCCATAATTTCATGGGCCGATGGTGTTATTTCAGTGCCCGAGCCCCGACGATATTGGGACTGTGTTTGGAATCGGGGGGTATGATCGGCTCCGGGTCGGTGTTCCTGTTCTCGTCCTGCCACACCACGGATGGATTGAAGAGCCTTTCCACAAAGGTGTTAGGTGGTACGGGGTCGCGTTTAGCGCCCATGCGAGCAAGGATATCCGCGACTTGATTACCCTCTCGAGCCACGTGATGAAACTCGAGGCCCTTGAATCGACCTGATATTTGGAGTACGACATTGCGGTAAGCCGCCATCTTCGGATCTTTTGCGTTGAAGTATCCATTTATTTTGGATATTGCGAGGTTGGAATCCCCGCGCACCTCAACGAGTTGTATGTCCATGGAGACAGCCATCCGGAGACCATGCAATAGGGCCTCGTATTCGGCTGCATTGTTAGAGTATGTATACAGTATTTGGAGCACGTAATGAACTATGTCTCCTATGGGGGATGTCAAGACGACACCAGCCCCCAGTCCGGCTAACATTTTAGAGCCATCAAAGTGCATCACCCAGTTAGAATACGTGCCGTACTCTTTAGGGAGTTTGGCCTCAGTCCATTCGGCGACGAAGTCAGCCAACACCTGAGATTTAATGGCTCGGCGTGGTTTGTACGTTATTTCAAATGGTAGGAGCTCAATGGCCCATTTGGCAATCCTGCCAATGGCGTCTCGGTTGTTTATAATATCATTCAGTGGTACTTCGGAAGCCATCGTGATTGAGCATTCTTGGAAGTAGTGCCGTAGCTCGCGGGATGCCATAAAGACCACATATGCTATCTTCTGATAACACGGGTATCGGGATTTGCATGTTGTGAGGACCGTCGATACGTAATATACTGGTTTCTGGAGTGGGAATTTATGTCCTTCCTCTTCTCCTTCGACGACGAGCACCGCACTCACCACCTGGTGAGTTACCGATATGTAAAGCAGCATTGGTCCATCGACATTCGGTGTGGCCAGGATGGGGTCGCTTGCTAGAAAAGTTTTTATTTCCTCCAGCCCGGCTGTTGCAGCATCTGTCCACACGAAGTGGTCGCTGCGTCGGAGCAGGCGATACAGTGGCAACGCCTTTTCTCCTAATCTGGAGATAAAGCGGCTCAAGGCTGCCATGCACCCGGCTAGTTTTTGGACCTGCTTGAGGTCGGTTGGTGTTGCCAATTGTGACAAGTCTCGAATTTTGGCTGCGTTTGCTTCGATTCCCCTATTGGAGATAATAAACCCAAGTAGTTTGCCGGCAGGAACGCCAAAAACACACTTCTTCGGATTGAGCCTTATGTCATTTGTCCGGAGGTTGTCGAATGTGAGGCGTAAGTCATCCACCAATGATTCAACATGCTTGGTTTTGATGACTACGCTATCTACATATGCCTCCACGGTCTTGCCGATTTGTTTTTCCAGGCACGTTTGAATCATGCATTGGTACGTGGCGCCGGCGTTTTTGAGCCCGAAAGGCATAGTGTTGAAGCAAAAAGGCCCATACGGGGTGATGAATGCCGTTGCGGTTCGGTCGTATTCCTTCATCTTAATTTGATGGTATCCGGAGTATGCGTAGAGGAAACACAGTGAATCGTGCCCCACGGTTGCATCGATAATCTGGTCGATGCGAGGTAGTGGGAAGGGGTCCTTGGGGCAGGCCTTGTTAAGGTCTTTGAAATCGACACACAGGCTCCAGGATTTATCCTTCTTTGGTACCATGACCAGGTTTGCTAGCCAGTCCAGATGTTTGATCTCTTTGATAAACCTGACTTCGAGTAGTTTGGCCATCTCCTTCCCCATAGCCTGTCGTTTGGGTTCGGAAAATTGCCGGAGCATTTGCTTGACCGTCTTGTATCCTTTCAGTATATTGAGACTATGTTTGGCTAGGGCGCGTGGGATTCCTGGCATATCTGAGGGGTGCCAGGCGATGATGTCCCAATTCTCATGCAAGAATGCGCATAATGCGGCGTCGACCATCGGATCCAGCTGCTCCCCAATGGAAGCTGTTTTCTTGGGATCCGTCGGATGGACTTGAAATTTGACTATCTCGTCAGCTGGCTTGAAAGAGGTGGATTTGGGTCGTTTGTCAAGAATTACGTCATCCCTATCCACCGTGGAACGCAGTGCGGTGAGTTCCTCGGCCGCTAGGGGTTCGGTCAATGCCTCAAGGGCCAGGGATGCGGTTTTATTTCCGGCGCGGAGTGCTATGTCCGGATCACTAGAGATAGGGACAACACCATTGGGCCCGGGCATTTTGAGTTTCATATACCCGTAATGAGGTATAGCTTGAAAGCGTGTGAATGCATCTCACCCTAACAGGGCATGATATCCGCTGTTAAAAGGAGCCACCTGGAAGATTATCTCTTCAGACCTATAGTTTTCTAGTGTGCCGAATACCACATCCAGCTTAATTTTCCCCGAGCATCTTGCTTCCCTGCTGGGAATGATTCCCCTAAAGGATGTGTTTCTCTACTCAATGCGAATCCTGTCTATTTGCATTTTATTGAGCGTGTCCTAGGAGATGAGATTCAGTCCGCTGCTATCGTCCATTAGCACTTTAGTGAGTCGAAAACCGTCCACGATTGGGCTGAGGACCAGAGTAGCTGGTGCCCGGACTGAGCAGGATCTTGGTTCGTCATTGACATTAAAAGTAATTGCCGTATCATTCCAAGGGTTTATTGCTGCTACATGGCAGACTTTGGCAAGGTCGTGAAGCGCCTGTTTGCGCCGATTATTTGATGAGAAGGTCTCAAAGACAGTGAGTACTTTGGGATCGTGTTCCGAAGAGTACTTTCTGGTGTAGTATTGGTGAGGATACCCTCACCACTCTTGGCCAACTGCCGGAGTATCCAACATGCCCGTAGGCAGTGAGTTGGTTTGGTATTCGACGTCGTATGTATTTGACAAGGCCTGTCGAGCCATTCTTCAAAGACAGTTCTGTGTGCCGTAAAGGGCTTAAATTTCTTGTCCACGGGATGATGATTAGGTGCCTCGTGAGGGTGCACCCTTTTTGCCCGTCCAGGAGATGGCTTAAAGGCCTGCAGTTCCCAGCGGGCTGTCTGAGTTTTCCATGCGCTTTCCATTGCGCAGTACTTCTGTACTATGCGTGCCAAATCTGCGAAGTGCAGGACACGACGACGATTGAGGGCATTAAGGATTCCCTCGTCCGTACACTTGTTGTGAAATACTGAAATTGTGTCATCGTCGTGGCAGTCCTTTATCTTGTTTTTAACAAGGAGGAATCTAGCCCAAAAGTGATGGACTATTTCCTGAGACTGTTGCTGCACATATATGAGGTCGCATATGTCCGGAGAGCCGGACTTGCTTGGAGAATATTGCTTGTGGTGGGTCGGCGGGTTCAAATTCGCACCTTGTCCCACCGTGGAGTTCGGAGTTTGAAGAATTTCCAAGGTTACCAGCCCAGGATCCGGAGTGTCCGGAGAATTATCAGGCTTAATGCCCGATTTTGTGTTCGGAGGACGGGGAGTGTCCTCTCGAGGGTGGGTATCCAGTTCCCCGGGTTCGGAAATCTGAACATAGTTGGTTCTCAAAGTAGGAGAGGAGTTATTGTCAGCCTGTTCCTCCACAACTGCTACCTGATGGGTAACCAGCGGAGATTTAATTTCTCTTTGATCGGGTTTAAGCCCGATCCGATCATAGTCAGTTGAGACTCCCAGGGCAGCGATGCGATCTAGCAGTTCATTTAAAGACGATACATCTGACGGGTCCATCTTGTCGAAATATTCGGGGCTGATGCGAAGCTGATTTTTGGCGACTTGGGGGGTTGCCTTTGGCTTAATAGTCGGACGGGCACCCATAGTGAATTCACCGAGCCGGAGGGTTTGCCCTAGAATTAGGGTTCCTTCGGAAGTGATACTATCATTGATGACAAGGCGAGCCATCAGTCCTTCAGTTGACGCTACAATGGAACACTCAATGAAAGCAACAATGTTAGTGTCAAAACCGGCAGATCTCGGGTAGGGGGTCCCGAACTGTGCGTCTAAGGAACGATGGTAACAGGAGACAGGGGACACGATGTTTACCCAGGTTCGGACACTCTTGATGGAGGTAATACCCTATGTCCTGCTTGATTGACTTTGATGGGGATAGGGGTTACAAGAGTTGATCTACCACGAGATCGTGATGGCTAAACCGTAGATATCAAGCCTATATGATTATGATTGTCTCTACGTACTAAACCCTCCGGTTTATATAGACACCGGAGGGGCTAGGGTTGTACAGAGTCGGTTTACAGAGAAAGGAATATTCATATCCGCACGCCAAGCTTGCCTTCCACGCAAAGGAGAGTCCCATCCGGACACAGGGGAAAGTCTTCTATCTTGTATCTTCACGACCCATTAGTCTGGCCCATGTTGCATAGCCCAAACGCCCGAGGATCCCGTAATCCCGGACTCCCTCAGTTATGTCTGAACGTAAGTAGTTCAGGATCACTTGATCATTACTAGTTTGTGACCATTTGCGTAGTTTCTCATCTTTCTCATGTATTCGTAAGTTAGCCACCATACAATGTTTAGTGCTGCTGCAACCTCACCACTTATCCTTTCCATACCCATTAAGCTTTGCTAGTCTTGATACCCATGCTAATGGGATTGCTGAGTCCTCTCACAGATTACTACAACCTCAGTTGAAGGTATAGGTAATGCGATGATCATAACATGAGATCGATGTTTACTTGTTTTGGAGTTCTTCTTCTGCTTCTTCTTTGTTTAAGGGATATGTTTTGGTCGGTAGCCTGGTCTAGCAGGGTGGATGTTGTTTGAGTTTCTGTTTGTGTTTCATCCGTAGTCGGATGTTGTTCTCATGTATTTTGTTTGATGTATTCTTGTGGCATTGGTATGCCTTTGCATGTATCCCAACTATTATGTAATAGTACGATGTAATGATATCCACCTTGCAAAAGTGTCTTCAATATGCGGCTCTATCCTGACCTTCAAGTTCCTCTTGGATAGAATCGCATACTGGGCGTGACATGGTGGTGGTGTGTCATAAAACTGTCAAGCAAATCTCAAATTCTTACCAGTTCTTATCCAGCAGCAGGTGTTGACCGGCAACCGGCGTAATCAAAACTTCCAAAGCATGGACAGAGTGATTGCTAGGTGGTGTCAAACGCACGATGTAGATGAATGTGGAACTCGAAAGGTTTATGATATGGTAGCAAAAATGTCAGCAATAATCAATTCAGAGATGCAAAGTTGAATACACGCTCAACGACAGTATTGTGCTAGTCCTACACTAGACCGTGCTAGAGACGCGAGCCAAGAACACTAACAAAATCACGGTGCGACATGCAAACAAGGGAAAAGCACACTCTGGAAAAAAATGTGCTCTTTTTGTGCTCTTTTTTTTTTGCCAAAAATCACTATAATGTCTAGTGTCTCAAAACTCTTCCAAGTCAAAATAACAGGATAGGCACAAAAAAATTGACTATTGTTTCTCGGAAATTAGGGCAGTGATGACCAAAAAGTGCGATAAAAATTCACTATGATGGCACGTGTCTCAAAAGACTCAAAAAGGACTAAAAACATTATAGGAAAAATATATTTTTGCGTGCTGAAATTTTGGCCTAAAAACTGCCCGGGGGTCTCGAGACTCTTTTTTTTTGTTCCGAAACCTACTCAGGCAAGCAAACACGGATCAAAAAATAGATGGATTTTGAAACCAAACATAATATGAGAAGAACTCGGATTGGTGGTGGATATATGGTGCTAGGATATGGCAGCGGTGGTGGTATATGGCAGCTGTGGTAGGATATGGCAGCTGTGGTAGGATATGGCAGCGGTGGAGGTATATGGCAGCAGCGATGAAGATGGTGCGGCGGCGTCGTGACAAACTGTGACAGAACTTGAAACTCTAAAGGACTAGATAAGACCAACGACAAGACACGACGATGCAACCGCAAATTCAACAAAGCAAAACCCTAAAAGGATTATGCAAAGGCTCATATTGGTTTGGATAAGAGGAACTAACCCTAATTTTTTGGCTTTTTTCGTGGACTGTAGGTATGAAGAACAAACTCGATCTAAACTATGAAAAATTGGAAAGTCTCACCGAGCAACCTGGAAATCTGATACCACTTGATAGAGGCAAAGGTGTTTTGTCTTTCGGTGAGATGGTGGCTATAATTTTTGGTGGGGTAGACTTTGAGGATCTGACTACGAACGTGCGAGGACGTCACGCCTTAGAAATCTCTAAACCAACTCTAAGAGTTTATTGACCACACCGGAGCACGATCAACCTGACCACGAGGGTCTATTTCCTGTAAGCAAACGAAGAACAAGCAAGAAACTGAAATTGCAATCTAGATATTGCTAATAAAACATGAAAGCTTTATTGATCTAGTGGGGTTCTGTGACGTCTTGGTCTGGTCGTTAAACGCAAACAAAGTACATGAAGTTGCAGCTATGGCGAACTTTTAATCAAAACAAAAACTGAAAGTCTAAACGACGCCCTATGGGCAGTATATATGGAGTACGGGAATTTTGTGGCCCCTTGTAGGAGGCGTCCGAAACCAACCCTAACTTTGTTTCCCCACACATACAGACTCTAAAAACAACCTATACTAAGTATTTTGAAATTACATGGGCCTGGCCCAAAAATAAGGCGGCGCAACACCTAAAATAAGCTATTGATGAAAGTTATGAAGGGGCATCTTGTATATTTCATCCATGTCCTTGTAGGTCATGACAGAGGCTTCAAAGTGCTCAAATATGCACTAGAAATGTCATTCTGGATCCCTTCGCGCGTGCCTTCATCTCCATGGCTGATCCTGCTCTAGTGTTCATCCCTCTTGTCCAGCTTGGCCCTTCATTAGTAATCAGCAAAAATGTATCCAATTTAAGCAGCATCATATTCTCATGAACATTAGAATTGTCACCAAGAAACAAAAGTAACTGGTAATTCAATTGGTGTGCGCGAGCTCTAGTAATTGGTCCAGTATGTTGATACATCCATTTTGCATCATGCTTTTATATTGATATTTATTGCATTATGGGTTGTTATTACACATTATGGTTCAATAATTATGCCCTTTCTCTCTTATTTTACAAGATTTACATGAAGAGGGAGAATGCCGTCAACTGGAATTCTGGACCAGAAAGTAGCAAATCTGGGAGATCTATTTTGCACAACTCCAAATGTCCCAAAAACTTACCGAGAATTATTTTGGAATATATCAAAAATATTGGGCAATGAATATACTAGAGGGCACCCACTAGGTGGCTACAACCCTAGGGGGCGTGCCCTACCCCATGGGCGCGCCCCCAGGGCTTGTGGGCCCCCTGGCAGGTCTCTGGTGCCCATTTTCTGCTATATGGAGGATTTTGACCTAAAAAATCATAAGGAAGCTTTCGGGACGAAGCGCCGCCGTATGGAGGAAGAACCTGGGTAGAAGCAATCTAGGGCTCCGGTGGAGCTGTTCTGCCAGGGAAACTTCCCTCCTGGAGGGGAAATCGAAGCCATCGGCATCACCAACGATCCTCTCATCAAGAGGGGGTCAATCTCCATCAACATATTCACCAGCACTATCTCCTCTTAAACCCTAGTTCATCTCTTGTTTCCGATATTTGTCTCAAAACCTCAGATTGGTACCTGTGGGTTGCTAGTAGCATTGCTAGGAAAAAGCTTATAGGTAGTGGCATACTAGTAGCATGGTATATTGACCCTGCGCTACTACTAATTACTAGTAGCGAGCTATATTGACCCATGCTACTAGTAACTGTTACCGATAGTGCTTGGCCCAAAAAACACGCTACTAGTAAATATTCTCAACCGTGTCCCCGCGAACGGACCGTAGTAATAGCGTGGGTTATAAAACCTACGCTACTACTAAGTAATAGTTGTAGCGTAGCTAAGATAGCCTGCACTACCGTTTAAGTGTGTCACTTCAATCTCACACCTCCCACGCACCCACCCCCGCGATCCACTCCTACCACCATCTCAGTCGACGCCCACACCACCCACTAACGAGATCCCCCATCTTCTCCTCCTCCCCTTCTTCCCCCCTTCGATTCAGTCGCTGCGGTAGCAGATCCAGTCGACAGCAACGGCAGCCATGGAGATGCTCCGGCGGAACCTAAAGCACCAGACCTCATGCTCGCGCTCTCTCTCCCCGCTCTCTGTCGCCTACACCACCAACAACCAGGAGAATCTCCACCCCAACCTCGCCGCCGCCCCGGCCTCCACAGGTAGCAAACCCCCCACGCCACCGTCGGGCATGTCCAAGCTCGCCACCGGTGCTGCAGTGGCCGCCGTCCCCGTTCCACAGCCAGCGGCCGCACCCACCCAGCAGCGGCCAGTCGAGACAAGCCCGCCGTCAAGGAAACCATCCGCCCGTCCGCTCATGTGCATGACGATCCCACTACTTCTCCATGGGCCGGTCGGCCTTACACTTATAGATTTTTGCAAGATGACGGGAGTGGCAGGTCCTGGTGCGGGTGCGGCCGGCGGTGAGCCTGCGGATGGACGGCAAGGACCTCTTCTTCGTGCGCAAGACCTCCGCCGACTCCATTGCCGTTGGCGATCGGGCCTTCGCCATGCATGGGTGAGGGAGTCCTTGATTATGAGGTCCTCGGGTGTCCGGGCTATGTGACATGGGCTGGACAGATGGGCCGTGAAGATAAAAGATAGAAGGCCTCCCCTCGTGTCTGGATGGGACTCTCCTTTGCGTGGATAGCAAGCTTGGCGTGCGGATCTGAAGATTCCTTTCTCTGTAAACCGACTCTGTACAACCCTAGCCCCCTTTGGTGTCTATATAAACCAGAGGGTTTAGTCCGTAGAGGCGAATATAATCATACAGGCTAGACATCTAGGGTTTAGCGATTACGATCTCGTGGTAGATCAACTCTTATAACCTCTATACTAATCAAAGTCAATCAAGCAGGAAGTAGGGTATTACCTACATCAAGAGGGCCTGAACCTGGGTAAACATCATGTCCCCTGTCTCCTGTTACCTTCAATCCTTAGACACATAGTTCGGGACCCCCTACCCGAGATCTATCGGTTTTGACACCGACATTGGTGCTTTCATTGAGAGTTCCACCGTGTCGTCGTCAAAAGGCTCGATGGCTCCATCAATAATCTACGACAACGCTGCCGCGAAGGAGATTTTTCTCCTCGGCCAGATCTTTGTATTCGGCGGCTTCACACTGCAGGCCAACTTGGTTGGCCATCTGGAGCAGATCGACAGCTACGCCCTGGTCACCAGATCTGTTTTGAAAATCTTAACTATATCGCTGATATCCGAGGAGACTTGATCTTCCAAGGGTTCGCGGCCTCAACCACCGCTCCGGCCTTAGATCTGGAGTGCGTCACTAGGTCCAAAGACGGGAGTCTAGAGCCCGCCGGACTCTCTGCAGCTATAGAGCTTAATACGGGAGATCCGGAGAAAATAGCGCCATCGGTAGTCATCACAAAGCCAAGCTCTGCTCCGGACACTAGTTACGAACCCTCGAAGTCCGCACGCGAGTTCGGCCTGGGAACTTTGGTCCCCATTCAGACCTCGCTCTTAAACGATGCTTTGGACCTAATGCGATTCCTCATCATCACAGAGGAACCGCTTCTGAATCATGCCCAGCCCGGACTAGGGGCTGGAAATAGGGAATTTTACTTCCCACCCACCACCCACTTCATAGCCACTGTCGAGGATTTAACCGACATGCTTGATTACGCCTCCGAAGACATCGACGGTATGGATGACGATGCCAGAGAGGAACCATCCCAAAACCCGCCGGTCACCGAACGTTGGACGACCACCTCCTCGTATGACGCATACATGGTGGATACATCTAAAGACAGCAACAACAAGGATGAGAAAAACCTAGTTGAGGACGAACCTCCTGAGATACCACCAAAACTTCAACGTCAGCGGTGTCGCTCTAAATCACGTTGCGGTAAGAACAGCAATACCGACACTGGAGACAATGATACTCTGGAGAACGCCGAAGACCAAGAAGACCCCATCGAGCCAACATTCGAACAGGAAGATCGGGAGGACGGGCAAATTGATCCCGACAAGCAAGCAGGGAACGAAGACTCGGAGGGCAGCAACTATCTGCCACTCTCCGAGGACGACGTGAGCCTCGGCGACGAAGATTTTATCATGCCAGAGGAACCCCTCGAGCAAGAGCGCTTCAAGCGCTGGCTAATAGCAACGTCCAGAAGCCTAAAAAGAAGCAGCAACCGCTTCAAGCTGACCAAGATCTGCTAAACAACATATGGACTAATGTCCTGGCAGCCAAAGAGTACGGCCTCGAACGCCCAACAAAGAGTTACCAGAAGTGTAAGATGCTACCCCAATTCGACGATGAGGCACTAGAGCCCATACCTCCCTCACATAACGCGGCTGACGGACCCAACCGACTACCACGTGGCCAGGGCAGAACGATACCTCAAGCCGAACACCAGCCCGCTCCACCTCATCGTAAAAGCAGAGAAACAACAGCTCGGGGATACACATATGACCTATGACAGGACCTACAAAATAGAGCAAGTCAGACACGATCAATCTATGGATCGTGGGGGCATGCCCCAGTGCGAGAGGACGGTTTCCAATCCCGGTGCGGCAAGCACAACCACGCCCCGGCCGAAAACCGCATACGGACTTTATCCAAATTGCGCCGTGACACGGCCCGATATAGGGGAGCCGCACACCCCCTATGCTTCACCGATGATGTGATGGAGCACCAGTACCCAGAAGGGTTCAAAGCCATGAATATCGAATCATACGGCAGCACAACAGATCCCGCAATATGGATTGAGGACTTTCTTCTCCACATTCACATGGCTTGCGGTGACGATCTACACGCCATCAAATACCTTCCCCTCAAACTTAAGGGACCATCACGGCACTGGCTGAACAGTCTACCAAAAATTCTACCGGTAGCTGGGAGGACCCGGAGGATGCATTCAGAGACAACTTCCAAGGTACCTATGTTCGGCCCCCAGATGCTGTTGACCTTAGCCACATAATCCAGCAACTCGGGGAATCGGCCCGACAACTTTGGACAAGGTTCCTAATAAAAAAGAACCAGATTGTGGATTGTCCAGACGCGGAAGTCCTCGCGGCCTTCAAACATAGCGTCCGAGACGAGTGGCTTGCTCGACACCTCGGCCAAGAAAAGCCAAAGTTCATGGCAGCCCTCACTGCACTTTCGACCCATTTTTGTGCGGGAGAAGACAACTGGCTTGCTCGCAGAAGCAATAGCACCAGTGACCTTGGTACCTCCGAAACCAGGGACGGCAATGGCAAGCCACGACGCGACAAGCACAAGTGTCAAAACAATAATGAAGGAGCCCAAGACACGGCGGTCAACGCCGGATTTAGTGGCCCCAAACCCGATCAACGGAAAAAGCCATTCAAGGCAAACAGAGATGGCCCATCCAGTCTAGACAGAATACTGGATCGGCCTTACCAGATTCATGGCACCCCCGATAAACCTGCCAGTCATACCAACAGAAATTGTTGGGTCTTTAAGCAGGCCGGGAAACTTAGCGCCGAACACAAGGGAAATGGATCGCCAAGCGACGATGATGGCCAGGAGCCTCTTCAGCCGAACACAGGGGGACAGAAGCAATTCCCCCTGAGGCAAAAACGGTGAATATGATATATGTCACACATATCCCTAGGAGGGAGTGCAAACATGCACTACGGGACGTCTATGCCATAGAGCCAGTCGCCCCCAAATTTAACCCATGGTCGACTTGTTCGATCACCTTCGATCGAAAGGACCACCCAACCAGTATCCATCATGGAAGTTCGGCAGCTCTGGTCCTCGATCCAATCGTCAGCGGATTCCACCTTACGCAAGTCCTTATGGATGGCGGCAGCAGTCTCAATCTACTTTATCAAGACACTGTCCGCAAAAAAGGCATTGATCTGTCAAGAATCAAGCCCACTAGAACTACCTTCAAAGGAGTAATAACTGGCAAAGAGGCCCGCGGTACGGGCTCAATCATGTTGGAAGTAGTCTTCGGCTCGCCGGACAACTTCCGAAGCGAAGACTTGATCTTCAACATCGTCCCCTTCCGCAGTGGCTATCACGCACTGCTCGTACGAACCGCTTTTGCCCACTTCAATGTAGTACCACATTACGCCTATTTGAAGCTCAAGATGCCCGGTCCACGTGGCGTCATTACAATTAACAGAAACATGGAGCGCTCCCTCCATACCGAGGAGCATACAGTGGCCATTGCGGCCGAAGTACAAAGCGGCCCTGTCAAGCCGCACACCTCCTTGGCTATTAGGCCACCGGACTTCTCCACGCAAGACCGGTCAGTCCTACATGCCAACAGTCCGACAACTTCAGGGGTGGATTAGCAGCCTAGCCTCCGTCGGCCGCCACGTACATTAGTAGAATTCGTACTGCGCGTGCACAATTATGCACTCAAAATACCTTGGGCATCGGTGGAGGCAATATATGGACAGGCCTATAAAAAGGTTCGGCCTTATACGACCTTCCCCTTTATTAAATCATCCTTTCTTTTTAATATAGGTGAATCAAAACCTACTCATTCTTCAGACCCACGAGGACTCTTTCCGAGCCCGGTACCGTATACATGGCCGAAGACCATTCCTTTGAAGGAATCTTTCTTATTTGGGAGAAAGCGGCACAAACGTGCGGCAGGAAGGTGCAAAGCATTTTGTAGACCACAACTTCGCTCAAGGATCTGTATAGAGCTTTTCCCTTAGCCCTAGATCCCCGACATGTAAAATGGCCTTAGTGATTATGGTACCTTCTGTAAGATTACGTTTTGACGTATCAATCATATCTCAGTGAACCAAAATTCTTATTCGGTATCATTTTTACTTATAGACATTATTCTGCCAATTAAGTGGTCTCATGTACACACCTCGGCATAAAATTGCCAGGGGCTCTATAAGGCAACATATGTGTTTCCAAACAAAAGTCTGAATAGCTTTACAGCAACAATTCGGCGTCCCGAGCTCGGCATTATATGCATCGGCTCCGAATCATGTCTTTGGTCAATAGTTCGGTTGCCCGGCTCCTGTGCTTGCTACCTTACATTCCGTCTGATCGGCTAGGGTAGTAGAGGGAGAATTACTGCGATTGTGTTTCTGGTTCGTTCGGTTAAGCACCTCAGTAGAGAAAGCCAAAAACTGACTATCAAGATGCGGCGAGAGCTGGTCAGCCACTCGGCGATTCATTACAATCCTTAGCGTTTTCCCGTATTACACAAAGGACCGTTTCTCGGACACATATGTAACACACCCGCATCAGGGTAGCCGCGTACATACCAGGGGCTACCTAATAGACCCATTGTCAAACTCCTATAGCTAAGTGAGAGCAATAAAACCGAATAGTCTGATTGCCTGGTTCGCCGCACTGACACCTCCTTCAAGGACCAAGACATTGGGTTAAGTGTAGTTATGGGCAATTCCGAACACCCTAGTAGCATCTACATGGGGGATGAAGCCGACGACTAGGAACTCTCAGATATAATAAACGTCCACACAGGAGGATAAAAACTTTTCATCAAGGACTGAATATATTACAAAACACTTAGTTTATAACACAAATCCCCGAACAGTTCGGACTCTTTTATTCGAACACCACGTCCTTAGAGCATTGGCCCTCTATAAGGCGAGCACCTTTTAGCATGTCCTCAAAATAGCACTCCAGCATGCGGTGGGCCTTGCTTTTGGGAGGACCCTCAACTGCTACCTTTTCGGCATTCATTTTCACCCAGTGCATCTTGACACGGGCGAAAGCCATACCCGCTCTTTCCATATGGGACCACCTCTTGACGGCGTTAATCCGGGGCAGCGCAGCGATGAGACACCGCACAAGGCCGAAGTAGCTGTCCGGAATGGCTTCAGCCGGCCACAACCGGACTATGACGTCCTTCATGGCCACGTTGGACATGTTATGCAGCTCCGCCCATTGCGCCATCTGGTCATTTAGCAGAAGGGGATGCTCCTGCTCCACAAACTGCGACCAGAAGAGCTTCTCTGCCTCATACCCCTCCTGGGCCTGGAAGAATCGGGCGGCAGATCCACATATGCGTCTGTAGAACTCCATAGTCGATTAAGCAAGGCATACTTCCGGTCCCCAAATTTAGCCTTTAAAAGAAAAGGCTTACTAGCTGCTATCTGACCGGCTTGACGGATTTGCTCGCGCGCTGCGCGGGATTCAGACCATGCCTCTGAAGCATCTTGAAGGGCCTTGGAAAGTTTGGTCCCCTTCGCCTTATTTTCTGTTTCCAAGGACTCGCACTTGGCGGCGGTGTCCTTGTGTTTTTGATCCATCTCAGTCACCCTTTCCTAAAAACGGCGCCGATCGGCTTGTTCGGCCATCAAGTCCGTAGCCGCCATATCAGCGGCTGCCTTGCTCACCCTTGCCTGCTCCTTGGCATGAGCAAGCTCTCGCCTGAGGGTTTCCACTGCGGCAACACCATCTGTACAAACACGCACATTGCAGCTCCTGAATTTCCACAGAAAACACGGATCTAAAAGGCATACAGTAAGATGTATCTTCTACCTGGCGCCTGGTCAAGACAATGTGGTAACAAGGACTAGGTCCTCCTCGGCTCGCTCCAGTTTCCGCTTGAGTTCGGAAACTTCTGCAGATTGGGCAGTCGCCGCTAACAACGAAGCCTGTTTTAATCCAACTAAAATAGTGTGTTACCACCTGATAATTGATTGATCCTATGCTCGCTTTTCTTTCAAAATCCGAACAGAGTCTCAGGGGATACTATATGTGTACAGACATGTAGTTCACAAAAAATGATCAAAAACATTACATTGCGTACCTCGAAGCCTGCTAGCAGGCTGGAGAAGGCTTCATTCAGCCCTCTCTTGGCGGACTGAATCTTTTCAGACACCATGCCCGTCAGGATGCGGTGCTCCTCTAGGACGAACGCACTTTGAAGGACACCCGCCATTGTATTCGGTGCCTCCGGATTAGTAGAGGTCGCCGCTCCCTCTTCGCCCGCAGGAGGTCGTTCACTAGACCCCGGGACCGTGTGGGTCTCCATAGTAGTCTGCGGCTGGGGGACGGATTGACCGGGGCCCTCATTGCCGGTCTTCATGAAGACCGTCCCCCCAGCCCTCTGGCAGCCGATGTATTACCCTCTAGCGTCGCTAAATACCTCCCGCATCTCTTCAAGGCTTAGGGAGGGCCTATGAGATGACACCTCGGCGTCATCTACCCTAGGTGGCGGGGAGGTTAATGGAGGCGACCCGCTCTCCATCATCTCCGATGGCAGATCCCCCGAGGACGAAGATAGTGGGGGGAGATCGCGGGCCGGACTAAAAGATAGAACTTCGAGTTACCATCACAGTTCATTAATTAAATAAGTGCGAAAAAACCCAGACCACTTACAAGTTGGCTTGGGGCTTAGTCCGGTGCCGGTGCTTTGGGACAACCTCGGCATCTGACTCCGAGTCATTGGGGAGGGTAATTTTGTCCCTCTTGGACGCTTCAGCTTCCAGGTCTTCGAAGGCCGCCCTATTTTTGCCCTTGCAGGGAGGATCTTCTTATTCCTCCTCCTCCTCGCCGTCGTCATCACCCTCGTGAGAGGACTGGGCATTAGTGTCTCCGGACACTGCATCCGAAGTGCCCTCCTCTCTTTTCTTCTTCTTCTTATCCTTCTTTGCTGGCGCTTGGTATGGCACCGGGACCGGCATCCTTATTTGAAGGGGATTGGCTGGGTTGTCGGGGAGCAGAGCCGGACACCGGTTCTGCTCCGCCTTCTTAATCCAGACCTGTTTGGGGACGGATTACTTAGCACCTCTCCCTTGGATTAATGAAGCCTATTGGTGTTCGGAGTTTTTAGATTTTACCTTGGAGGCCGGATGGTTGCAGTCGAGGCCGGTGTCATCTAAGGACCTTCGCCGCGATTTCTGCTTCTTAAAAAGCAGCTTCCAGATCCCCTTATGCGTTGTGCCGTAGAATCGTTGTAGGGTCCGTGGCCCTTCTGGATTGAACTCCCACATCTTGAGGGGCCACCTCTGGCAGGGAAGTGCTCGGTGGATCAGCATCGCTTGGATTACGTCAGCAAGGGTAATGTCCTTCATTATCATGCTCTTGACGCGTTTCTACAGCAGCACCACCTTAGGGACCGACCCCCAGTCCGGTCCCTTGTCGGTCCAAGACGTAAGCCTCAGTCTTGGGAACGTAGTAATTTCAAAAAAAAATCCTACGCACACGCAAGATCTATCATAGTGATGCATAGCAACGAGAGGGGAAGAGTGTTGCCCACATACCCTCGTAGACCGTAAGCGGAAGCGTTATGACAACGCGGTTGATGTAGTCGTACGTCTTCACGACCCGACTGATCCCAGTACCGAAAGTACGACACCTCCGCGATCTGCACACGTTCGGCTGGGTGACATCCCACGAACTCTTGATCTAGTTGAGTGTCGAGGGAGAGCTTTGTTAGCACGACAACGTGATGACGGTGATGATGAAGCTATCGGCGCAGGGCTTCGCCTAAGCACTATGACGATATGACCGAGGTGGATTATGGTGGAGGGGGGCACCGCACATGGCTAAGAGACCAAAGATGAACTTGTGTGTTTATGGGGTGCCCCCTCCCCCCGTATATAAAGGAGTGGAGGAGGGGGAGAGGGACAGCCTCCTATGCGCGCCCAAGGGGGAAGTCCTACTCTCGGTGGGAGTAGGATTCCCCCTTCCCTAGTTGGAGTAGGAGAGGGAAGGAAGGGTGAGAAGGAGAGAAGGAAAGGGGGGCCGGCCCCCTTCCCAATTCGGATTGGGCTTGGGGGGAGGGAGCGGCCCCACCTTGGCCTCCTCCTCCTCCTTTCCACTATCGCCCATTAAGGCCCATTGACTCCCCGGAGGGTTTTGGTAACCGCCCGGTACTCCCGTATATGCCCGAACTCTCTCGAAACATTTTGGATGTCCAAACATAGTCAACCAATATATCTACCTTTACGTCTGGACCATTTCGAGACTCCTCATCATGTCTGTGATCACATCCAGGACTCCGAACAACCTTTGGTACATCAGAGCACATATACTCATAATACCGATCGTCACCGAACGTTAAGCGTGCGGACCCTACGGGTTCGAGAACTATGTAGACATGACCGAGACACGTCTCTGGTCAATAACCAATAGCGGAACCTGGATGTTCATACTGGCTCCCACATATTCTACGAAGATCTTTATCGGTCCAACCGCATAACAACATACGTTGTTCCCTTTGTCATCGGCATGTTACTTGCCCGAGATTTCATCGTCAGTATCTCAATACCTAGTTCAATCTCGTTACTGGCAAGTCTCTTTACTCATTGCATAGTGCATCATCCCGCAACTAACTCATTAGTCACATTGCTTGCAAGGCTTATATTGATGTGCATTACCGAGAGGGCCTAGAGATACCCCTCCGATAATCGGAGTGGCAAATCCTAATCCTGATCTATGCCAACTCAACAAACACCATCAGAGACACCTGTAGAGCACCTTTATAATCACCCAGTTACGTTGTGATGTTTGGTAGCACACAAAGTGTTCCTCCGGTATTCGGGAGTTGCATAATCTCATAGTCATAGGAACATGTATAAGTCATGAAGAAAGCAATAACAATATACTAAATGGTCAAATGCTAAGATAACGGAATGGGTCAAGTTAATCACATCATTCTCTAGTGATGTGATCCCGTTAATCAAATGACAACTCATGTCTATGGTTAGGAAACATAACCATCATTGATTCAACGAGCTAGTCAAGTTGAGGCATAGTAGTGACACTCTGTTTGTCTATGTATTCACACATGTACTAAGTATCCGGTTAATACAATTCTAGCATGAGTAACAAACATTTATCATGATATAAGGAAATATAAATAACAACTTTATTATTGCCTCTAGGGCATATTTCCTCCAGTCTCCCACTTGCACTGGAGTCAATAATCTAGATTACATTGTAATGATTCTAACACCCATGGAGTCTTGGTGCTGATCATGTTTTGCTCGTGAGAGAGGTTTAGTCAATGGGTCTGCAACATTCTGATCCATATGTATCTTGAAAATCTCTATGTCTCCCTCCTTGACTTGATCGCAGATGGAATTAAAGCGTCTCTTGATGTGCTTGGTTCTCTTGTGAAATCTGGATTCCTTTGCCAAGGCAATTGCACCAGTATTGTCACAAAAGATTTTCATTGGACCCGATGCACTAGGTATGACACCTAGATCGGATATGACTCCTTCATCCAGACTCCTTCATTTGCTGCTTCCGAAGCAGCTATGTACTCCGCTTCACACGTAGATCCCGCCACGACGCTCTGCTTGGAACTGCACCCACTGATAGCTCCACCATTTAATAAAAACACGTATCTAGTTTGTGACTTAGAGTCATCCGGATCAGTGTGAAAGCTTGCATCGACGTAACCGTTTAGGACGATCTCTTTGTCACCTCCATATATGAGAAACATATCCTTAGTCCTTTTCAGGTATTTCAGGATGTTCTTGACCGTTGTCTAGTGATCCACTCCTGGATTACTTTCGTACCTCCCTGCTAAACTAATAGCAAGGTCACATCAGGTCTGGTACACAGTATTGCATACATGATAGAACCTATGGCTGAAGCATAGGGCATGACTTTCATTTTCTCTCTATCTTCTGAAGTGGTCAGACATTGAGTCTGACTCAACTTCACAGCTTGTAACACATGCAATAACCCTTTCTTTGCCTGATCCATTTTCAAGTTCTTCAAAACTTTCTCAAGGTATGTGCCTTGTGAAAGTCCAATTAAGCGTCTTGATCTATCTCTATAGATCTTGATGCCCAATATATAAGCAGCTTCACCGAGGTCTTTCATTGAAAAATTCTTATTCAAGTATCCTTTTATGCTATTCAGAAATTCAATATCATTTCCGATCAACAATATGTCATCTACATATAATATCATAAATTCTACAGAGCTCCCACTCACTTTCTTGTAAATACATGCTTCTCCAAAAGTCTATATAAAACCATATGCTTTGATCACACCATGAAAGCGTATATTCCAACTCCGAGAGGCTTGCACCAGTCCATAAATGGATCGCTGGAGCTTGCACACTTTGTTAGAACCTTTTGGATCGACAAAACCTTCTGGTTGCATCATATGCAACTCTTCTTTAAGATATCCATTAAGGAATGCAGCTTTTACATCCATTTGCCAAATTTCATAATCATAAAATGCGGCAATTGCTAACATGATTCGGACGGACTTAAGCATCGCTACGTGTGAGAAGGTCTCATTGTAGTCAACTCCTTGAACTTGTCGAAGACCTTTTGCAACAAGTCGAGCTTTGTAGATAGTAATATCACCGTCAGCGTCAGTCTTCTTCTTGAAGATCCATTTATTCTCTATGGCCTGCCGATCATTGGGGAAGTCAACCAAAGTCCACACTTTGTTCTCATACATGGATCCCATCTCAGATTTCATGGCCTCGAGCCATTTTGCGGAATCTGGGCTCATCATCGCTTCCTCGTATTTTATAAGTTCGTCATGGTCAAGTAACATGACATTCATAACATGATTTCCGTACCACTCTGGTGCGGATCTCACTCCGGTTGACCTACGAGGTTTGGTAGTAACTTGATCAGAAGTTTGATGATCATCATCATTAGCTTCCTCACTTACTAGTGTAGGAATCACTGGAACTAATTTCAGTGATGAACTACTTTCCAATAAGGGAGCACATACAATTACCTCATCAAGTTCTACTTTCCTCCCACTCACTTCGTTCGAGAGAAACTCCTTCTCTAGAAAGGATCCATTCTTAGCAACGAATATCTTGCCTTCGGATCTGTGATAGAAGGTGTACCCAACAGTCTCCTTTGGGTATCCTATGAAGACACATTTCTCCGATTTGGGTTCGATCTTATCAGGTTGAAGTTTTTTCACATAAGCATCGCAGCCCCAAACTTTAAGAAACGGCAACTTGGGTTTCTTGCCAAACCACAGTTCATAAGGTGTCGTCTCAACGGATTTAGATGGTGCCCTATTTAACGTGAATGCAGCTGTCTCTAAAGCATAACCCCAAAACGATAGCGGTAAATCAGTAAGAGACATCATAGATCGCACCATATCTAGTAAAGTACGTTTACGACGTTCAGACACACCATTACGCTGTGGTGTTATGGGTGGCGTGAGTTGCGAAACTATTCCGCATTGTTTCAAATGAAGACCAAACCCGTAGCTCAAATAATCTCCTCCACGATCAGATCGTAGAAACTTTATTTTCTTATTACGATGATTTTCCACTTCACTCTGAAATCTTTGAACTTTTCAAATGTTTCAGACTTATGTTTCATTAAGTAGATATACCCATATCTGCTCAAATCATCTGTGAAGGTGAGAAAATAACGATATCCGCCGCGAGCCTCAATGTTCATTGGACCACATACATCAGTATGTATGATTTCCAATAACTCTGTTGCTCGCTCCGTTGTTCTGGAGAACAGAGTTTTAGTCATCTTGCCCATGAGGCATGGTTCGCAAGTACCAAGTGATTCATAATCAAGTGATTCCAGAAGTCCATCAGAATGGAGTTTCTTCACGCGCTTTACACCAATATGACCCAAATGGCAGTGCCACAAATAAGTTGCAGTATCATTACCAACTCTGCATCTTTTGGCTTCAATACTATGAACATGTGTATCACTACTATCAAGATTTAGTAAAAATAGACCACTCATCAAGGGTTCATGACCATAAAAGATATTACTCATATAAATAGAACAACCATTATTCTCTGATTTAAATGAATAAACGTCTCGCATTAAACAAGATCCATATATAATGTTCATGCTCAACGGTGGCACCAAATAGCAATTATTTAGGTCTAAAACTAATCCCGAAGGTAGATGTAGAGGCAGTGTGCTGATGGCGATCACATCGACTTTGGAACCATTTCCTACGCGCATCGTCACCTCGTCCTTAACCAATCTTTGCTTACTCTGTAGCCCCTGTTTCGAGTTGCAAATGTTAGCAACTGAACCAGTATCAAATACCCAGGCACTACTGCGAGCATTAGTAAGGTACACATCAATAACATGTATATCAAATATACCTTTCACTTTGCCATCCTTCTTCTCCGCCAAATACTTGGGACAGTTCCACTTCCAGTGACCAGTCCCTTTGCACTAGAAGCACTCAGTCTCAGGCTTAGGTCCAGACTTGGGTTTCTTCACTTGAGCAGCAACTGGCTTGCTCTTCTTCTTGAAGTTCCCCTTCTTCCCTTTACCTTTTTTCTTGAAACTGGTGGTCTTCTTGACCATCAACACTTGATGCTCCTTCTTAATTTCTACCTCCGCAACCTTTAGCATTGCGAAGAGCTCAGGAATCGTCTTATCCATCCCTTGCATATTATAGTTCATCACGAAGCTCTTGTAGCTTGGTGGCAGTGATTGAAGAACTCCGTCAATGACACTATGATCAGGAAGATTAACTCCCAGCTGAGTCAAGTGGTTGAGGTACCCAGACATTCTGAGTATATGTTCACCGACAGAACTATTCTCTTCCATCTTGCAGCTGTAGAACTTATTGGAGACTGCATATCTCTCAATTCGGGCATTTGCTTAAAATATTAACTTCAACTCCTGGAACATCTCATATGCTCGATGATGTTCAAAACGTCGTTGAAGTCCTGGTTCTAATCCGTAAAGCAGGGCACACCGAACCATCGAGTAGTCATCAGCTTTGCTCTACCAGGTGTTCATAACATCTAGCGTTGCTCCTGTAGCAGGTTTGTCACATAGCGGCGCTTCCATGATGTAATTCTTATGTGCAGCAATGAGGATAATCCTCAAGTTACGGACCCAGCCCGTGTAGTTGCTACCATCATCTTTGAACTTAGCTTTCTGTAGGAACACATTAAAATTCAACGGAACAACAACACGGGCCATCTATCTAAAACAACATAGGCATGCAAAATACTATCAGGTACTAAGTTCATGATAAATTAAAGTTCAATTAATCAAATTACTTAAGAAGTCCCACTTAGATAGACATCTCTCTAATCATCTTAGTGATCACGTGATCCATATCAACTAAACCATGTCCGATCATCACATGAGCTGAAGTAGTTTTCAATGGTGAACATCACTATGTTGATCATATCTACTATATGATTCATGCTCAACCTTTAGGTCTCAGTGTTCCGAGGCCATATCTGCATATGCTAGGCTCGTCAAGTTTAACCCGAGTATTCTGTGTGTGCAAAACTGGCTTGCACCTATTGTATGTGAATGTAGAGCTTATCACACCCGATCATCACGTGGTGTCTTGGCACGACGAACTATAGCAACGGTGCATACTCAGGGGGAACACCTATACCTTGAAATTTAGTGAGAGATCATCTTATAATGCTACCGCCGAACTAAGCAGAATAAGATGCATAAAGGATAAACATCACATGCAATCAATATAAGTGATATGATATGGCCATCATCATCGTGTGCCTTTGATCTCCATCTCCAAAGCACCGTCATGATCACCATCGTCACCAGCTTGACACCTTGATCTCCATCAAAGCATCATTGTCGTCTCGCCAATTATTACTTCTACGTTTATCGCTACCGCTTAGTGATAAAGTAAGGCAATTACATGGCGATTGCATTTCATACGATAAAGCGACAACCATATGGCTCCTGCCAGTTGCCGATAACTATGTTACAAAACATGATCATCTCATACAATAAAATTTAGCATCATGTCTTCACCATATCACATCACAGCATGCCCTGCAAAAACAAGTTAGACGTCCTCTACTTTGTTGTTGCAAGTTTTACGTGGCTGCTACGGGCTGAGCAACGTTCTTACCTACGCATCAAAAACCACAACGCGGTATAGTGATTGCTTTTTGATCTTCAGAAAGAACCCTGTTCATTGAATCCGATTCAACTAAAGTTGGAGAAACTGACACAAAGCAGCCACCTGTGTGCAAAGCACGTCGGTAGAACCAGTCTCGTGTAAGCATACGCGTAATGTCGGTCTGGCACGCTTCTGTCGGTGGGAAATGACACCTATGGGATCGCTGGGATCCCTTCTACGGTTGGCGGGCGCGGGGTTGTGCAAAGAGCGGGTCTGGCGGTCAGCACAAGGATCGTTTACCCAGGTTCGGGCCGAGGAGACGCGTGATACCCTAGTCCCGCTTTGATGTATATTTGAGTGTTATTGAGTTCTTGAACTAGCTACGGTGTGTTTCTAGTTCCAAAGATCTGAATCCCCCTCGGGTACGCCTCGGGCCTCCTTTTATAGACAAAAGGGGTCGCCACAGTGGCACAAAGGAGGTGGAAAGGTGCATCGCCGACGTGCCCCTCTTGCTTTATCGGGGGGGGGGCAAGGAAGCTCATTCCAGCTGTCACCGCCTCGCCTGGTTCCGACGCGCGTCCAAGCTGACGAGGCGTTGTAGCGCCATGTTGGCTGGCTGCTGGGCTGGTGTGATGGCGGAGCCTTCACGAAGATCTACATGCCACCATGTAGGTGCTTGCTGAGTCGGTGTAGAGGCCGCACACTGCCACACAGACGCCTGCCCAACTGGTTGAGGTAGCAACTGCATGGGAGCGGTGGTGGAGTCTTGGCAGACATGCGCTTGGTTGTGGCCCCGCGGGTGTCTTTGGCAAGGGCCTTAGCGGGGGCCCGGCAAGGGTCTTGCTACGGCACCGCGGTCGTCCTCGGCAAGGATCTTGCCGGGGGTCTCGTGGACTTCCTTAGCAAGGATCTTGCTAAGGATCGTCGTCTTCTGGTTCTCATCTAACCTTGCGTATTTATGATCTTACAAAGATCTGCATGCCATCACAGAGGTGCCTCCCGAGCCTTGGTTCCAATGTGGCTGGCGTTGGGAACCCTTGGGATCAAGGGTGGCGCGCTCAGCTGGCGTCAGGCAAGGATCTCACCGGGGCTGTGGAAGCCACCCCGGCAAGAGTCTTGCCGGGGGAGTCCACCTCCTCCTCTTGCTCTCTTTGCGTCCTTGGTCTTGGCGTTGCTCTGGCTGTCTTGCGCTCCGACATCCCTCCTCTGCCCTGCTCAGTGTAACCATGGGCGCGGCTCTGACTGCCCGTGCACAAGTAAAGGGGTGCAAAAAGGAGAGCCCCTACTTTTGTACACCGACAGGATCCCCCGGGCCTAGGCCACACATAAGCGCGATGCGTTGTTGGGCTAGGCCCAGAACGATGCGCGGGCAGGCGGGGCAGATTTTTACTGCAGTAACTTTTCCGTCCGCTGTGCTTCCCCACGATAAGCGTTAAACGCGCGACGTGGAGGGTCATGCGTGACGTGGGGGTCCTGCGTGGGGCGGTTTTCGCATGCATGCGTCACATCACGGTAAAGAGGCGGCTCGCGCCTTCCCCATAAAAAGAGGAAAATGCAGAGGCACGGCTCATTTACTGAGTGGACTCGGGTCATGGTCTTCAAGGCGCCCGCGGCCCATGATCACGGGGCGGAGATAGGTCGCCTCATCCATCCCGTCAATTCCGCTTGCTTGCCACGTGTCCCCCGTGCTCCGAAGATGGTAGGCAGTTGGTGCGGGCTTTGAATGATGTGGCAGGGAAACGGGTCGCTGCTGATTGGGGCAGCGGGCCGGCCTCGATTCTCTGCACCCCTGATGGTCGGATTGGCTGAGTGGGGCGGCCGAGCCCCGACCCCGCCCCTTTATAAGAAGGGGGAGGGGGATGTCACCCCACAATCTTTCATCATCCCTCTCCTTCCACCTCGGCTCTGCTCTTTCATCTGCCATGGCGAGAGGGGGCGCCGGCTCTTCGACGGTGGCGGCGAGGGTCTCTGCTCGACAACGCGTCCCTCATTCCCAAGAGCTCGCGGCGGCAGAGCCGACCATGAGAGGAAGGGGGAGGAGCGAGACCGAGGCCGGCGTGGCGCTCGGGGAAGAGGGGACGGCGCGGCGCACCGGCCTTGCCTCCGCCAGCGATGCCTCCCCCAATAGAGGGCCATGTTAGGGACGAGCCTGGTGAGTTCTTCATCAGGTTGCGTTGGCGACCACGCCGTCGCCTCCGTCTCCCTGCGCTATTCGCTCGGGAGATGGAGCACGATCCGCCCCAGACCCTGAGGTTGCATATGAGGGCCTGCTGGAACGACGGCACGCGGGTTGACGTCGACTTTCCTGCCTCTCATGTCATGTACCTTCGTCGTGGATGGAAGACTTTCGCTCATGTTCACAGCCTGACGGCGGGGCTCGTTCTCTACTTCAAATTAATGGAGAACGGCCTGCTCTCTGTCAAGGTCTTCGGGGACCTTGGAACCCGCATGAAGTGCTGCATGGAGAGCTCCTCCGACGATGAAGACTCCTCCTCAAGCGGGAGTGACGAGGAGGACAGCGAGAACGATGATGAGGACGTCGAGCGAGGGCACGTCGACCTCGTCTCTGACTCGCCGCGTCGCCCCTCCCTCCGCCGTGTGCCTTGTCGAGGGCCTTCCTCGTCAAGTGATACGTCTCCAACGTATCTATAATTTTTGATTGCTCCATGCTATATTATCTACTGTTTTGAGCAATATTGGGCTTTATTTTCCACTTTTATATTATTTTTGGGACTAACCTATTAACCGGAGCCCAGCCCAGATTTGCTGTTTTATGCCTACTTCGGTGTTTCGAAGAAAAGGAATATCAAACGGAGTCGAAACGGAACGAAATCAACTGGAGAAGTTATTTTTGGAAGGAAACCTACCGGATAGACTTGGACCCTACGACAGAAGATGAAGGAGGATCTCACGAGGGTAGGGGCGCGCCCACCCCCCTGGGGCGCGCCCCCTGCCTCGTGGCCCCCCCTTCGGTCCACCGACGTACTCCTTTCACCCATATATACCCACGTATCCTAAAACTTCCAGAACAGAGATTAGATCGGGAGTTCCACTGCCAGAAGCCTTCGTAGCCACCGAAAACCAATCTAGACCCGTTCCGGCACCCTGCCGGAGGGGGTATCCCTCTCCGGTGGCCATCTTCATCATCCCGGCACTCTCCATGACGAGGAGGGAGTAGTTCTCCCTCGGGGCTGAGGGTATGTACCAGTAGCTATGTGTTTGATGTCTCTCTCTCGTGTTCTTGAGATGATACGATCTTGATGTATCACGAGCTTTGCTATTATAGTTGGATCGTATGTTTCTCCTCCCCATCTACTCTCTTGTAATGAATTGAGTTTTCCCTTTGAAGTTATCTTATCGGATTGAGTCTTTAAAGATTTGAGAACACTTGATGTATGTCTTGTCGTGGATATCTGTGGTGACAATGGGATATCACGTGATACACTTGATGTATGTTTTGGTGATCAACTTGCGGGTTTCGCCCATGAACCTATGCATAGGGGTTGGCACACGTTTTCGTCATGATTCTCCGGTAGAAACTTTGGTGCACTCTTTGAGGTCCTTTGTGTTGGTTGAATAGATGAATCTGAGATTGACATTGGAGTATCATACCCACGGATACTTGAGGTGACATTGGAGTATCTAGGTGACATTAGGGTTTTGGTTGATTTGTGTCTTAAGGTGTTATTCTAGTACGAACTCTAGGGCTGTTTGTGACACTTATAGGAATAGCCCAACGGATTGATTGGAAAGAATAACTTTGAGGTGGTTTCGTACCCTACCATAATCTCTTCGTTCGTTCTCCGCTATTAGTGACTTTTGAGTGACTCTTTGTTGCATGTTGAGGGATAGTTATGTGATCCAATTATGTTATTATTGTTGACAGGACTTGCACTAGTGTAAGTATGAACCCTAGGCCTTGTTTCCTAGCATTGCAATACCGTTTATGCTCACTTTTACCATTAGTTACCTTGCTGTTTTTATAATTTCAGATTACAAATACCTTTATCTACCATCCATATAGCACATGTATCACCATCTCTTCGCCGAACTAGTGCACCTATACAATTTACCATTGTATTGGGTGTGTTGGGGACACAAGAGACTCTTTGTTATTTGGTTGTAGGGTTTCTTGAGAGAGTCCATCTTCATCTTACACCTCCTATGAATTGATAAACCTTAGGTCATCCACTTGAGGGAAATTTGCTACTGTCCTACAAACCTCTGCACTTGGAGGCCCAACAACATCTACAAGAAGAAGGTTGTGTAGTAGACATCAAGCTCTTTTCTGGCGCTGTTGCCGGGGAGGTGAGTGCTTGAAGGTATATATTTAGATCTTGCAATCGAGTCTTTTAGTTTCTTGTTTTATCACTAGTTTAGTTTATAAAAGAAAACTACAAAAAAATGGAATTGAGTGTGTCTCATACGCTTCATCTTTTTAATATCTTTCGTGAGTATGATGGAAAGGAAAATTTTGCTCAAGTGCTAGAAGAAGAAATATATAAAATGTTTGGCACTAAATATTTGAATGATGAGCATGATTGCAATGTTGTTAGTATAAATTCCTTGAATATCCATGATGCTAATGTTATGCAAAGCCACAAGCTTGGGGAAGCTATGTTTGATGAAGATGATATTTTTTGTCCCCCAAGCTTTGATGAGAAAATTTACTATGATGAAAGCATGCCTCCTATCTATGATGATTATTGTGATGACACGTATGCTTTAAAGAATAATGATAACCATGAAACTTGTCATCTTGATCTTAATTTTCAATCACATGATAGTTATTTTGTTGAGTTTGCTCCCACTATTATTCATGAGAAGAATTTTGCTTATGTGGAGAGTAGTAAATTTTATATGCTTGTAGATCATGAAAAGAATGCTTTAGGTGCTGGTTATATTGTTGAATTCATTCGTGATGCTACTGAAAATTATTATGAGGGAGGAATATATGCTTGTAGGAATTGCAATAATATCAAGTTTCCTCTCTATGTGCTTAAAGTTTTGAAGTTATGCTTGTTTTACCTTCCTATGCAAGTTGATTCTTGTTTCCATAAGATGTTTGCTCACAAAATACCTATGCATAGGAATTGGGTTAGACTTAAATGTGCTAGTAATATTCTTCATGATGCTCTCTTTATGTTACAATTCTTATCTTTTATGTGAGTATTGTTGAAATCATCATGCCTAGCTAGGGGCGTTAAACGATAGCGCTTGTTGGGAGGCAACCCAATATTATTTTTATTCCATGATTTTTATTCCTGTTTAGTAATAAATAATTCATCTAGCCTCTGTTTAGATGTGGTTTTATGATTTTAATTAGTGTTTGTGCCAAGTAGAACCGTTGGGAAGACTTGGGGAAAGTCTTGTTGATCATGCTGTCAAAAACAGAAACTTTAGTGCTCACAAGAATTGCTGCCATTTTTTATTGGATAGTGATATTTAGTTAATTCTTTTTGAATATGATTAATAGATAAATTCCTCAGGTCGAGAAATTTATTTTAGAATTTTTGGGGTTCCAGAAGTATACGTTTGATCCAGATTACTACAGACTGTTCTGTTTTTGTCAGATTCTGTTTTTGATGTGTTGTTTGCTTATTTTGATGAATCTATGAGTAGTATCGGAGGGTATGAACCATAGATAAGTTGGAATACAGTAGGTTTAACACCAATATAAATAAAGAATGAGTTCATTACAGTATCTTGAAGTGGTGATTTATTTTCTTATACTAACGGAGCTTACGAGTTTTCTGTTAAGTTTTGTGTTGTGAAGTTTTCAAGTTTTGGGTAAAGATTTGATGGACTATGGAATAAGGAGTGGCAAGAGCCTAAGCTTGGGGATGCCCAAGGCACCCCAAGGTAATATTCAAGGACAAACAAGAGCCTAAGCTTGGGGATGCCCTGGAAGGCATCCCCTCTTTCATCTTCGTTCATCGGTAACTTTACTTGGAGCTATATTTTTATTCACCACATGATATGTGTTTTGCTTGGAGCGTAAATTTTTTTGTTAGGATTTGCTTGCTGTTATTGAGAACAATGTTTTGCATCTTTTATTTCAATAAAAGTGGCATTGATAGCCTTTACTATGCCTATGTCACAAGTATACATGTTGCTGTTTGAAAACAGAAAGTTTACCGCTGTTGCAATAATTCCCTAGAAAAGTCAGAATGTGATAAAATGTTGAAACCTTTTGCATATTAAGATCTGATAAATTTACTACAGTGGGAATTCTTTTTCATAATTTTTGGAGCTAGGGAAGTATGGACGTTGCTGCATTCTTTATAGACTATCCTGTCTAGGCAGATTGCTGTTATGTTTGCATTGTTTGCATATGTTTGCTTCTTTAATGATTCTATCTGAGGATAGGACTATTAAATATGCAGAGGCATTTAGTATGCAGTGTTGAATAATAATTTTAGTGATTTGCTACAGTAGAGTATGATAAGGTTTCTGCAATGGTTTATACTAACTTATCTCACGAGTCCTTGTTGAGTTTTGTGTGGATGAAGCTTTTGAGATTTAGGGAGACCGTGATATGAGAGGAATTAAGGAGACACAAAAGCTCAAGCTTGGGTATGCCCAAGGCACCCCAAGATAATATTTCAAGAAGTCTCAAGCGTCTAAGCTTGGGGATGCCCCGGTTGGCATCCCACCTTTCTTCTTCAACAAACTATTGGTTAGTATCAGTTGATCCTAAGTTTTTGCTTCTTCACATGATGTTTGCTATTCTTAGATGTCATTTTATTTAGTTTTGCTTGATGTTTAAATAAAGTATCAAGGTATTAAATTATTGAATGGGAGATTCTTCACATAGTTGCATAATTATTCAACTAATCATTGATCTTCACTTATATCTTTCGGAGTAGTTTGTCATTTGCTCTAGTGCTTCACTTATACCTTTTAGAGCATGGTGGTAGTTTTATTTTGAATAAATAGATGAACTCTCATGCTTCACTTATTTTGAGAGTCTTAAATAGCATGGTAATTTTCTTAAAATCCTAATATGCTAGGTATTCAAGAATATTAAAATTCTCTTATGAGTGTGTTGAATACTATGAGAAGTTTGATACTTGATAATTGTTTTGAGATATGGAGATGGTGATATTAGAGTCATTCTAGTTGAGTGGTTATGAATTTGAGAAATACTTGTGTTGAAGTTTGTGATTCCCGTAGCATGCACGTATGGTGAACCGTTATGTGATGAAGTCGGAGCATGATTTATTTATTGATTGCCTTCCTTATGAGTGGCGGTCGGGGACGAGCAATGGTCTTTTCCTACCAATCTATCCCCCTAGGAGCATGCGCGTAGTACTTTGTTTCGATAACTAATAGATTTTTGCAATAAGTATGTGAGTTCTTTATGACTAATGTTGAGCCCATGGATTATATGCACTCTCACCCTTCCACCATTGCTAGCCTATCTAGTACCGTGCAACTTTTGCCGGTACCATAAACCCACCATATACCTTCCTCAAAACAGCCACCATACCTACCTATTATGGCATTTCCATAGCCATTCCAAAATATATTGCCATGCAACTTTCCACCATTCCATTTATTATGACATGCTTCATCATTGTCATATTTCTTAGCATGATCATGTAGTTGACATTGTATTTGTGGCAAAGCCACCGTTCATAATTCTTTCATACATGTCACTCATGAGTCATTGCATATCCCGGCACACCACCGGAGGCATTCATATAGAGACATATCTTGTTCTAAGTATCGAGTTGTAAGTAAATAAAAGTGTGATGATTATCATTATTAGAGCATTGTCCCAGTGAGGAAAGGATGATGGAGACTATGATTCCCCCATAAGTCGGGATGAGACTCCGGACGAAAATAAATAAATAAAAGAGACCAAAGAAGCCCAAATAAAAAAAGGAAAAGAGGCCATAAAAAAGAGAAGGCCCAAATAAAAAATAAAAAAATAAAAATGAGAGAAAAAGAGAGAAGGGGCAATGCTACTATACTTTTACCACACTTGTGCTTCAAATTAGCACCATGATCTTCATGATAGAGAGTCTCATGTGTTGTCACTTTCATACACTAGTGGGAATCTTTCATTATAGAACTTGGCTTGTATATTCCAATGATGGGCTTCCTCAAAATGCCCTAGGTCTTCGTGAGCAAGCGAATTGGATGCACGCCCACTTAGTTTCTTTTGTTGAGCTTTCATATACTTATAGCTCTAGTGTATCCGTTGCATGGCAATCCCTACTCACTCACATTGATATCTATTGATGGGCATCTCCATAGCCCGTTGATACGCCTAGTTGATGTGAGACTATCTTCTCCCTTTTTGTCTTCTCCACAACCACCATTATATTCCACCTATAGTGCTATGTCCATGGCTCACGCTCATGTATTGCGTGAAGATTGAAAAAGTTTGAGAACATCAAAAGTATGAAACAATTGCTTGGCTTGTCATCGGGGTTGTGCATGATTTAAATATTTTGTGTGGTGAAGGTGGAGCATAGCGAGACTATATGATTTTGTAGGGATAACTTTCTTTGTCCATGTTATTTTGAGAAGACATGATTGCTTAGTTAGTATGCTTGAAATATTATTGTTTTTATGTGAATATTAAACTTTTGTCTTGAATCTTACGGATCTGAATATTCATATCACAAGTAAGAAGAATTACATTGAAATTATGCCAACTAGCATTCCACATCAAAAATTATCTTTTTATCATTTACCTACTTGAGGACGAGCAGGAATTAAGCTTGGGGATGCTTGATACGTCTCCAACGTATCTATAATTTTTGATTGCTCCATGCAATATTATCTACTGTTTTGGGCAATATTGGGCTTTATTATCCACTTCTATATTATTTTTGGGACTAAACTATTAACCGGAGGCCCAGCCCAGATTTGCTGTTTTATGCCTATTTCAGTGTTTCGAAGAAAAGGAATATTAAACGGAGTCGAAACGGAATGAAATCAAGTGGAGAAGTTATTTTTGGAAGGAAACCTACCGGATAGACTTGGACCCTACGTCAGAAGATGAAGGAGGAGCTCACGAGGGTAGGGGCGCACCCCCCTGCCTCGTGGCCCCCCCTTTGGTCCACCGACGTACTCCTTTCACCCATGTATACCCATGTATCCTAAAACTTCCAGAACGGAGATTAGATCGGGAGTTCCGCCGCCAGAAGCCTCCATAGCCACCAAAAACCAATCTAGACCCATTCCGGCACCCTGCCGGAGGGGGAATCCCTCTCTGGTGGCCATCTTCATCATCCCGGTGCTCTCCATGACGAGGAGGGAGTAGTTCTCCCTCGGGGCTGAGGGTATGTACCAGTAGCTATGTGTTTGATCTCTCTCTCTCTCTCGTGTTCTTGAGATGATATGATCTTGATGTATCACGAGCTTTGCTATTATAGTTGGATCTTATGTTTCTCCTCCCCCTCTACTCTCTTTTAATGAATTGAGTTTTCCCTTTGAAGTTATCTTATCGGATTGAGTCTTTAAAGATTTGAGAACACTTGATGTATGTCTTGCCGTGGATATCTGTGGTGACAATGGGATATCACGTGATACACTTGATGTATGTTTTGGTGATCAACTTGCGGGTTCCGCCCATGAACCTATGCATAGGGGTTGGCACACGTTTTCGTCATGATTCTCCGGTAGAAACTTTGGGGCACTCTTTGAGGTCCTTTGTGTTGGTTGAATAGATGAATCTGAGATTGTGTGATGCATATCGTATAATCATACCCATGTATACTTGAGGTGACATTGGAGTATCTAGGTGACATTAGGGTTTTGGTTGATTTGTGTCTTAAGGTGTTAGTCTAGTACGAACTCGAGGGCTGTTTGTGACACTTATAGGAATAGCCCAACGGATTGATTGGAAAGAATAACTTTGAGGTGGTTTCGTACCCTTCCATAATCTCTACATTCGTTCTCTGCTATTAATGACTTTGGAGTGACTCTTTGTTGCATGTTGAGGGATAGTTATGTGATCCAATTATGTTATTATTGTTGAGAGGACTTGCACTAGTGAAAGTATGAACCCTAGGCCTTGTTTCCTAGCATTGCAATACCGTTTACGCTCACTTTTACCATTAGTTACCTTGCTGTTTTTATAATTTCAGATTACAAATACCTTTATCTACCATCCATATACCACTTGTATCACCATCTCTTCGCCGAACTAGTGCACCTATACAATTTACCATTGTATTGGGTGTGTTGGGGACATAAGAGACTCTTTGTTATTTGGTTGCAGGGTTGCTTGAGAGAGACCATCTTCATCCTACACCTCCTACGGATTGATAAACCTTAGGCCATCCACTTGAGGGAAATTTGCTACTGTCCTACAAACCTTTGCACTTGGAGGCCCAACAACGTCTACAAGAAGAAGGTTGTGTAGTAGAAATCATCAAGCTCTCCATCGGCACGTTCCCAGTCTCCTCCTTTTTGCCTTCACCTGCCGCACATGGGAGGAAAAAGGCAAGAACGGGGATCACGAGGCACTTATCTTTTCTAGTTTGTAAGCTCGCGGGCACTCGTCAACTTTCAAAATTTGTAATCCCCTTGCTCGTGTACCCACTCCGTATGAATTGTACTTGTCTACAACGTATGAATGAAAATAAGGGTGTTTGCCGGGTTTTGCTTGCGCGTGGGCGAGGGCCACATCGAGGAACGTGTCCTCGTTATCTTAAGATAAACATCGTACCCCGGCAACAGGCCTTGCCATTCTCCTGCTCTATGGCTCGACTACACTCACGCTCTCGGCGGAAGTGGGGCCGAGTAGGGTTAGGCCCTTCGCTCGCCCTCTTCCCATCGCACTACAATCAAGTTCTCGTCCAAAGTAGAGTTTTCGGACACGGGACAGAGGGGGCAAGATGGTACGAGAGCGAGCGAAGCCTTACACGTTCAAGGTTCATACAGGGGCACAAATTGGGGGAGAAAAACTTATCTGATGTAGCAGCCCCCAACAACCTTGTATTGCTGCGGTCAGATCCTTGTGTCTGCAGCCCCCGACAACCTTGGCTTGTCGGGGCAGCGCGCCAGTTTGTTCTGTTTCATCCCAATAGCTCAGCAGAAAATGTCCATGTACCCTGCGAACCAAAGAGGACGGAAAGGAACAGAGAGATGCACACTCGACCTCTATGCTAGGGGTTAGCCGCCGCTAAGCACTATCAACCCTAACTGAGGGAGAGACTCAACCTAGCATGCATGCTAAAACTTAGGGCGCCAGCGCTTCATTTATTTAGGCTCAGGGTCTGCGCATGGCTTTGTACAAAGGGTTACATGCCTTGCCGGCAAGGCTTGTACAAAAGGTGGTTTGCCGGGGAGCCCGGCAACCGCGCCTTATGGATAAAACTTGCGAAGATGTTCGAATATTCCAGGAGTTGCTCACTGGAATGCCATCCTCGGTCTCTAGGCGGACTGCGCCAGGCCTGGTGACTCGTATTACCCGATAAGGGCCTTCCCACTTCAGCGCCAACTTGTTGGAATTCTTGGCCGACTGAACGTGCCGAAGAACAAGGTCGCCTTCCTAAAAGCTTCGGGCATGAACCTTGCGGCTATGGTAGCGGCGCAAGGCTTGCTGGTAGCGTGCTGCTCGTACAGCCGCCCGAAGACGATCTTCCTCAAGGAGCATTGCGTCATCTTGCCGCAACTGCTCTTGCTCAAGCTCATCATAAGCGAGCACTCGAGGTGACCCGTATGTGAGTTTCGTGGGGAGAACCACTTCTGCCCCATAAACGAGGGAGAAGGGTGTCTGACCGGTGGCTCGATTTGGCGTCGTTCTGATCGACCAAAGAACCGCCAGCAATTCATCAATCCAGCATCGTCCACACTTGCGTAGCCTATCAAAAGTCCTTGTCCGAAGGCCTCGCAACACTTCAACATTTGCCCTCTCAGCCTGGCCGTTGCTCCGTGGATGTGCAACAGAAGCAAAACAGACCTTGCTGCCGAGGTCCTGGATGTACTGCATGAAGGCATGGCTAGTGAACTATGTGTCGTTGTCGGTGATGATTCTATTAGGCACACCGAAACGACAGACTAGCCCCTTGAAGAATTTGACGGCTGATTTTGCTGTCACCTTCCTCACTGCCTCCACCCTTGGCCACTTTGTGAACTTGTCGATTGCAACATACAAGTACTCAAAGCCCCCGACAGCACGGGGAAAGGGGCCCAGTATGTCGAGCCCCCATACCGAAAATGGCCAATAAAGAGGGATTGTTTGGAGCGCTTGAGCTGGTTGATGAAGCTTCTTCGAATGGAACTGACATGCTTCACACTTGGTACCAGTGTCGTTGCATCCTGGAGGGCAGTGGGCCAGAAGAAACCTTGCCGGAATGCCTTGCTAGCAAGGGCCCTCGACCCTATGTGGGAGCCACATATCCCCCAGTGTATCTCTGCCAACAGCTCCAGCCCTTCCTCCCGGGGAATGCACTTCAATTTCACACTGTTTGGTCTTTTTCTGTATAGGACATCATCGATGAACTGATACATGGCAGACTGATGGGTTACTTTCTCCGCTTCTTCCTGCTCCTCAGGGTGTTCCCCTGTTTGGAGGAATAGGACGGTATATTGCGATGTCGTTCTCCACTCGGGGAACATGCTCCACCTGTATACTGTCAAAATGCTCCTCCAGCTTCCTCACCTCATCTACGTAGGCCTACATCAACGGGCTTTGATAATCTTTGTTGACTTGCCTGACGACAAGCTGTGAATCACCCCTGACGATGAGCTTCTTAATCCCGATGTCTGCCGCGATCCTGAGACCGGCAAGCAAACCCTCGTATTCAGTAGTGTTGTTCATGGACATCTCACTGGGAAAGTGCATCTGGATTACATACATGAAGTGCTCTCCGGTGGGTGCAACGAGAAACACACCAGCACCAGCGCCTTGCAGGGAGAAAGCCCCGTCAAAGTACATAATCCAGTTGCGACTTGCCTCCTTGCCGGGGAGGGCGGTCTCCTAGATCTCTTGCTCTTGCCGGTGGAGCTCTCTGGAACGTCCTCGATAGGAGCACAACACTCCAAAGAGGTGTGCTTGCCGGAGTGAGTGCAAGAGGTCTTGCTGGTCTTCTTCCCTGCCAGGGCTCCAGCGGCAGGAGCGAGTGCCTTGGCAGCAGTTGCTGCAACTGCTTCCCGGTAGAGTTGGTCGGCGCAGATCAGTGCGTCCTTCTTGTCGGAGGGGACGGTGATGATGGTCATCGGCCCAGGCATCTTCAGTGTGTTGTAGGCGTAATGTGACGCCGCCATGAACTTGGCTAGTGCCGGGCGGCTGAGAATCCTGTTGTAGGGCAAGGGGATCTCGGCTACATCAAAAATAATCATCTCCGTCCTGTAGTTTAACTCACCTCGAAACGTCACGGGCAATGTGACCTTACCCTTCGGCCGACTCCTCCCCGGGTTGACCCCTTGAAACACGCCCGTCTCTTCGAGGTCTCCATCAGGAATCTTCAGCCTTTTGACCACAACAGGCAATATCAAGTTTCGAGCGGCCCCGCCATCAACTAGCATCTTCGTCACCTTGAGGTTGCTATCGTTGGCGAGACCAATAATGGCAAACACCCGACTGCAGTTGTGCGATTAGGGTGGTCCTCGGTGTCAAAACTGATAGGCATGCTGGACCACTTCAGTGGCTTCTAAGCATCGAGTGATGGTTTCGTGGCTGTGATCTCACGCGCCCACTGCTTGAGCTGGCGGTGAGAGGTGTGCAACGACACTCCACCGTCGATGCACATGGCCTCCGTAGCCTTCTGGAACTCATGCTCGCCGGACTCGTCGTCTTCGTCATCATAATCATCTCCTTGCTTCTTGTCGTGGCCCCGAGCGGGCCTCTCTTGCTGGTTATCCTTCCCACGGCGACCTCCTTGGCCGCCACGCTTCTTGCCAGATCCCTCAGCATCATCCTGGCCCTTCTCCTTGTCCCGACTCTCATACTCAGCAAGCAGCCCGACTTGCCGGCAGTTCTAGATGCCGTGGCCCTTGGTGCGGTGGATCTTGCAGTATTTCTTGTCGGAGCCTCCTGGCTTGTCAGCAGCCGCCAAGGCCCGGCAAGCAGCGCACTCGACAATTTCCTTGCCGAGGTCATCTGCCTTGGCCTTCTTGGTAGCGCCAGTGTCCTCGGATCCCTCGACGGCAAGCACGGTCTTGCCCTTTCGCTTCCTGTTGCGGTGCCGGCCCTTCTTCGTCAGGGTGGCTGTGCCTTCGTCTGTGGAGTTGGTTTCCATGCCGGTGTCCTCGCCGGGGTACTTCCTCCCCTCTTCAGCTCGAGTGCACCTATCGTCCAGAACATAAAGTTCGGCCACTTCTTTGGCCTTGTTCATCGCCAGCTCTTCACGTATCTTGCTGTTGTGCACATTCTGGTGAAGTGCGCTGATCACGGCGGCAAGATGAACATCTCGGATGTTGTATTGCACCCGACTGAACCTCTATATGTACTTGCGCAGGGTTTCACCTTCCTTCTGGGGGATGATATGCAAATCGCTTTCCTGGCCATGAGCTTGGTGGCCTCCGGTAAAGGCGCCAACGAACTCATGGCACAAGTCCGACCAAGAAGAAATGGAATCCGCCGGCAAGTGCATCAACCATGACATGACATTGGGTTTGAGTGCCAACGAGAAGTAATTGGTAAGAACCTTGTCGTTATGGGCTCCAGCAGCTTGCATCACGATGGTGTAGATGCTGAGCAACTCTGACGGGTGGGTACTGCCGTTGTACTTCTCGCCAACGTCGGGCTTGAATGTGCGGTGGGAGGTCCACTGGAACTGCCGCAGCTCACGGGTAAAGGCTGGGCAACCCACCTCATAGGGTAGGCCGCCAGAGCCTCCCAGTGCTGGGTGGTCCATATTGGGCCCCGCCCGCCGATCTGATTGGTGGTGTGCGTCGCGCCGGCGCTCGATGGTGGTTCCAGCGTCTTCACATGCTCGCTCCCGAAGAACTTGGCGCTGATCGCGGTGGGTCCATGGGTCGGACGACGCTATGGAGATGTTATCACAAGCGTCATCACGATGGATCGGCACCCGCGGTGGCTGGCGTGGAGGAGGAGAGTGCACCGTGGCCGCAGCACCCCCGATCCTTCCACCACATGCATGCGGTGGCTCGACGAAGCGCCGACCTGAGGCCCCCGCTGGTTGCGGCTCATCTTTGTTGGCAACACCAACGAGGCTCCGTATGGTGGCTCTCCACTCGTCGAGCTTTTCCACAGCAGGAGGAAAGTCGAGGAGAAACTGTGCACGTGCCAGAGCTTCCGCTGGTGTGGGTGGCGGCGAAAGCTGCGCGGACCGTGACGCGCTCCGACTTCTAACCACGTTAGAAGGAGCTCTATCACGTCCCGGCGGCCATGCGCCGTTTTCGCCAGTGTCTCAGCGTGCATGCTGGCCTTCTACGTCCCGTGAATGATGCACAAGACTCTTCCCACGGTGGCGCCCAGGGTCACCAGCGTGGTGACGCTGCTCGTTGCACCCAACCTGGGAGGAGCGCGTCGCGGGCGCCAGTGTAGGTGCCTCGGAAGTCGCTGCGCCGCCCCTGGAGGGCCCCGCGCCTCCTGTGGCGGGCCTGGCTCCGTCTTTGGATTTGGTGGCGTGCGACCTGTCGTCTCGCGCACGAACGACAACGCTCGCCAGGCTTTGGCTACCAGCGCAATGCGGGTGTTCGCAGGCCGCGCCTCAGCTTCCGTCCGCGACTGCCCCAGAAATCGCCTGCACTGGTACAGGCCATTCGGCCCCCCAACGAACCGGTCGCTGTGATCGTCTTCTTCTTGGGAGCCATGGTGATGAAGAACTGCTAAACTAACTGCTAGACTGGATTTTCACAGCTGCACACCCACTACCAGGCGCTCCAGAGATGTCGGTGGGAAACGACACCTATGGGATCACTGGGATCGCTTCTACGGTTGGCGGGCGCGGGGTTGTCCAAAGAGCGGGTTTAGCGGTCAGCACAAGGATCGTTTACCCAGGTTCGGGCCGTGGAGACGCGTAATACCCTAGTCCTGCTTTGATGTATATTTGAGTGTTCTTGAGTTCTTGAACTAGCTACGGTGTGTTTCTAGTTCTAAAGATTCGAATCCCCCTCTAGTATGCCTCGGGCCTCCTTTTATAGACAAAAGGGGTCGCCACAGTGGCACACAGGAGGTGGAAAGGTGCATCATGGCTGAGTCTATCTTCAGGCACCGTCGGAAAAACACATTTAATGCGCTGACGATGTGCCCCTCTTGTTTTATCGGGGGGCAAGGAAGCTCTTCCCAGCTGTCGCCGCTTCGCCTGGCTCCGACGCGCGTCCGAGCTGACGGGGCGTTGTAGCGCCATGTTGGATGGCTGCTGGGATGGCATGATGGAGGAGCCTTCATGAAGATCTGCATGCCACCACGCAAGTGCTTGCTGAGTCGGTGTACAGGCCGCACGCTGCCACGCAGACGCCTGCCCAACTAGTTGAGCTAGCAGCTTGCTGAGTTGGATGGCTGTGAAGTCTTGGCAGACGTGGGCCAGGTTGCGGCCCCGCAGGTGTCTTTGGCAAGGGCCATGCCGGGGGCCAGGCAAGAGTCTTGCTGTGGCACCGCGGTCGTCCTCGGCAAGGATCTTGTCGGGGGTCTCGTGGACCTCCTTGGCAAGGATTTTGCTAAGGATCGTCGTCTTCTAGTTCTCATCTGACCTTGTGTATTTATGATCTTACAAAGATCTGCATGCCACCACGGAGGTGCCTCCCGAGCCATGGTTCCAATGTGGCTGATGGCGTTGAGAACCCTTGGGCTCAAGGGTGGCATGCTCTGCTGGCGTCAGGCAAGTTGCCCCGGCAAGGATCTCGCCGAGGCTGCAGATGCCACCCCGGCAAGAGTCTTGCCGGGGGAGTACAGCTCACCCACTTGCTCTCTTTGCGTCCCTGGTCTTAGCGTTGCTCTGGCTATCTTGCGCTCCGGCATCCCTCCTCTGCCCTACTCAGTGCGGCCGTGGGAGCGGCTATGACTGCCCGTGCACAAGTAAAGGGGTGCAAAATGGAGAGCCCCTACTTTTGTACACCGACAGCTTCATCTAACAATATCGCCGAATCAAGAAACAACTAGTGACAGCAAGCAATATGTATATACCCACGCCCACAACACCTTTGTGTTCTACTCGTGCATATAACATCTACGCATAGACCTGGCTCGGATGCCACTGTTGGGAATGTAGTAATTTCAAAAAAAAATCCTACGCACACGCAAGATCTATCATGGTGATGCATAGCAACGAGAGGGAAAGAGTGTTGTCCACGTACCCTCGTAGACCGTAAGAGGAAGTGTTATGACAACGCAGTTGATGTAGTCGTACGTCTTCACGATCCAACCGATCCTAGTGCCGAAAGTACGGCACCTCCGCGATCTGCACACGTTTGGCTAGGTGACGTTCCATGACCTCTCGTTCGAGCTGAGTGTCGAGGGAGAGCTTTGTCAGCATGACGGCCACTCATCGTATACTCCTGGCGTAGCACTTCTTCGCCATCGATGATCTATACACCTGCATCGTCACATGAGTCAATGATATGGAACATATATAGTTGAGCAACAGAAAGAGACAGACTTGGCAAAAATAGAAGCAACATATCATAAGCATAAATAACAAAGTTCATTGTACCGAAAATTCCCTAACTAGAGTGATCTTCGCTAGTCGAGGAGGACGGTTTAATTACATCACAAATAAAGTTTTGTCATGCATAATTCAAAGTTTCGTCATACAGATGGTATGGACTAAACGGACACACTATCATATATCGACAATCACTCCATGTTGTGCCATCCATCCAAGTCAGGGAGATAGTCCCCGAGCTTAGTGAAAGGCTTCAGGCCGAGACGCTGAGTGGCTACACGACATTTGTCCTCCCCGTGACATTTTTCCTTCTTCGTAGAACATCCCTGTTTTTTCGACGACATCCTTCATGATGATTTGGGCAAGTTCACGCTGGATGTGATAGAACTCAGCTCGAAGTCGATGATCCTCAATATCTCCTAAGTTCTATACCCAATGCAGAATATGGGCATCGCCGGATGTAGGTGACATGCAAACGTTCTGGTGATCCCGTGTGTACTCCAGCATCTGGTGTAGGACAAGGAATCCATCATTAAGAGAATCAATCGGTTGCTGGATGCAGCAAAAGTCGGTCTTATGGCCGAAGGCGGGCCTGCCGTCCTTTTTCTTTTTCTTCTTGTCCTTGACCTCTCCACCCCGTGCGCCGTAGTAAAACATAGCACTGTCGAGAACAGACTTGATGTGGGTGTAGTCCTTTTTGTTAATGTTCTTCGATGAGTCCAAGTAAAGAGTGTGGGAGTATTGGGGGTAGAGGATGATGAGGATGGCGCGCCCGCCGCTGCGCAAAATAAGTACACCTCAAATTAATTAGCCTCCACCATGAAAATGAATGATTGAAATCAAAGGAAGGATATCCGCGTGGATGACTTACATGGGATGATAAGGCACGAGAATCACCTCCTTGTCCTTATTGGTGAGCATGAAATTGACGATGTATTCCCTCGCGTATTCACAGTGCTTTGCGCAGACTCCCAAGAAGGCCTCGTGCATGAAGTACGGGTCAGCGACACATATATAAGGTATCTTCTCAACCCCGATGAGGTAGTTCATGTCCAAAGCATGAAGGCAGAAAAACACAAAATCTAGCTTCTTCAAGTGAAACATGTCGAAGATGTAATCGAATCGAAGGAAGAACTTCTCTGCGGGGAATGTGTCAATGTATGACAATCCCCGTGGCACATTAACCACGTAGAGTGGGTATCCTGGATTTTTTGAGGCGATGAGGCCTTTCTCTATCCGCAGCACATCGTCATGAAGTCTCCTTCAATCGCTGAATCTGGCCCGCGGTGCTACTTCAGGTAGGATTGGTTGACCGGGGATATGCCACTTTGCCGCACCGGGGATATCTATATGGTCTTGAACCTAAGGCTGCTGTATCACAGAAGCAGCTTTTTTGCCTTTCCTCGGTCTCTTCCTAGACTTCTTTACTACCGGAAGGTTGTCCATAATACGTTCAGACTCCGGAGGCGGCAATTCAGGCACCGACTCATGAGGCTAAAACCCTAAGTAGGCGCTAGTATTGACATACTGTTGAGTGTCATCGTCATCCTCATCCTCATCTATGGCGACATCACCAACGACTAATGGAGTAGGCGAGGTGTTGATGTTCATACCTAACTGGGTGCTCGTGGGTGTGCTCCCGGCCGCCTCCAGACGAAGCAGACTCTTTGGCCACAACATGACCCACCCATTGCAACAATCACCAAGCCACCGCGGGGTCTCGTCATCATCCCGCACTAGTACCGGAGGAGCCTAATTCTCGTGGCCCAGTTTGACACTGGCCACGGAAACCTTGAAGACTTCCGGGGGATCGGCCGGCTGTGGAACAATGGTTCCTTCGGCTCCATTATCATCGTCTTCCCCACGTCCACCTTCTGGTCACCGATGGTGTACAATATGGTGCACGGGGTTTCGTCGGCCTGCAAAGAAAAGTCTATGACGTGAGACATCCGAAAGGCAACGAAAATGGGAGATTATACATTTATTGAAGGGGGGCGGTGTGACAGATACCGTGAGGGTGTCGAGCTCAGCCAAAGATGAAGCACCACCGAGCACGTCCGGTGCCGAAGCCAGTGCCGGAGCAGGTGCGGAAGCCGGTGCAGGAGCAGGTGCAGGAGCCAGTGCCTGAGCAGGTGCAGGTGCTGGTGCAACGCTAGTTGATCTGCTCCTGAGGAAGTCAGCAAGCGGAAAGTCCGCTGCATTTTTTTTGGATTTTGTCTGCTCCAATTGAAAACGGCCGGAACCAAGGTAGTAGACATATCTACAAGCACCTGTTTTGCGGCAGCTACCGTTGTTGCGACTGTCTCAGATGATTTCTTTTCAACCGCAATCTCAACCTTCTTGTCGATGTTTTCTTTAGTTAACATCCGCCTTTCCTTTCTCTCCTCCATGGTCTCACGGTAGTACTTCTTCCACGTGGCGCCGTCTCCAACACCGTGCACGCGTCCATACGACGGTCGAGTCTCCACCGGGAGTCCTTGCAATATGTTCGACGCCTGGTTGAATGGAGTGTCCCACTTGGGCCTCGCCAAGGCCTCAAACGGCGAGTCGCTTTCGGCCGCAATCCTGTGCTGCTCTCTCTGCGAAAGGCACAAGGATCGTTTACAAATATGACTAACGTGCAGTAGAATTGATTAGAAACTAAAATTACCAGCAGTCTAATGAACTCCGTCGTGACCGCGTTCTTCTCGAAAACCTTCTTCACTGGGTCCCAACGGTGCCGGGCCCTGAGGACGTCATGCTCCGGTGGGACGGTGAACTCCGCCAAGGGGTCTGGGATGCCCAGACTCGCGGCTTCCGCGTCCTCCATGGCCCATATGGACCTCTTCCCACCGTAACTACGGCTTCCGAGGTGGTTGCACCCAATGTTCTTCTGTTGAAGCCCCTTCATGTACTCTGACTTTTTTTGGCATCTTCGGCCTCGCAAGCCGCCTTGAATATTTCAAAGTGCTCTGCTGTTATTGTCGGATTATCCTTTACAATCTCGGAGTAGGGTTTCTTTTCGTTGAAGATCCGATATTTCACCCTTGCTTTCCAGGTGGCCAACACGTCGCTAAACTTCCTCATGGCGTGTTTGTTTATCTTCTTCATTGTCGGGTCCTTATCTAGATCTTTATAATCCTTTTCATTCCGGCCCGGGAACAAGAATATCTGGTGCCGCTTCTTTAGGAGGGCGGGCCTCATATTATCTAACTTGTTTAGTTTCTCATCGTTGATGGTGGCGGTTGTCCGTATGATGCAACCAATTTGATTGTCGTAGCACGTGCGCGCTTCCTCGGGCGCGTTTGGCTCAAAATTGCCGTTGTTCACCTCCGTGACCACCAGTCTAGTAGTCCTGAGCTTGTTAGGAAGTCGTCGCCTCTTTGCTTTCGGTTCTATACCAGCTCTGCTCCCCGAGGCAGTGCCGGTCTCAGTCTCAGTGCCGGTCTCGATGCCAGTCTAAGTCTCAGCACCGGTCTCAGTCTCAGCGCCGGTTTGTGTGTCGGTCTCAGTCCCCGATGCGACCGGTGGGCCCGGCAACAACATCGGTTGATCGTCGGCAAGGCTCAAAAATTCATCTGCCGCCAGGTAGATGTCGCCGCAATCACCCGAACCCTGTCCTTCATCGTTGCTAGCCATGTTTCCTACGATTAAATCTAGTAAATTAATTCTAGACCTAATAAATTGAATAATGACATACAAAAGGCCTATGTTTTGCAGGAACGTTGACTTCTTCCTGGTGTGGCAAATCCCGGGCACTCGATATGTCCTAGTTTGTAGCACAAGTCATGCCGAAATTCACGGAAAATTTCGGCATGACCGTTGCTAAAAAGTGGACAAATCGAGAACCTAAAATTTGTGGAACGGAAATGAATCAACATTATAGCAAAACATCGGCCACTCAGCTTCATTCCCTGGAAACAACAAAAGGCCACTTGGGCACAATCGAAACATGGGCAAACACAATTGAGGAATTTGCATATATCCTAACCACTTCAAATTTGCATGTCCTAGCGTTTGACACTTCAAGAAAATCTACACAAATCTCATGCTCTCTCAAACTCAATTCAAAAACCAAATATAGATTATATTTAGTTAACTAATGAACTAAACTTTACTCTAAACTAAATCCTACTGCCCTAATTAACATCTAGTTAAACAAACTCAATTCAAAAACTAAACCCTACTGAACTAATTAACATCTACATTATATACTACTTAACATCGTCTTTTATTACCCTAACTAAAAAACATCAACATTATCTACTACTTAACATTAACATCTATTAACTAAAAAGGATGGGTGGGGGGCTTACAAAGAGGGGAGAGACGGTGGCGGGGAGATGCTCGGCGACGGAGGTAGGGCGGCGAGGGCGGGCTCAGGATCTGGACGAGGCGGTCCTGGCGGGCTCGGGGCACTGAGCTCGAGGGCGATGACGGTGAGGTCGAGGGCGGCCCGAGAGGCAGCGGTGGTGAGGCTGGGCGGCCTCGGGCGGCGGCTGTGAGGTTGAGCGCTGCGTCGACGCCGTCAGGAGATGGCGGCGGAGTGGGGGCGACGGCGAAGTGGGGGAGACGGTGGCGACATGGGGCGAGGGATCGATTTGGGGGAGAAGTGGTGGCCAGGGGGAAACCGTTTTTGGTTAAGTCAAAAGTAACGGTAGCGCGTTACAGAAAACGCGCTATAGCTAAGTAAGCTATAGCGTGTTTGAGAAAGCGCGCTACTGCTACGTCTTCATCATTTTCCCCCTTTTTCATTTATTTTTCTTTACATTTTATATTTTTCCTTTCTCCTTTTTCTATTTATTTCATTTTCATTTACTTCTCTATTCGTTTTTCATTTTATTTTATTTTCGTTAGCAGTAGCGATTTACGCATAAACGCGCTGCTATAAGTTTATTAGCGGTAGCGCGGTTTTTCGAAGATCGCTACTACTATGTGTAGCCCATCGGCTAAGTGATTTGAATTTTAGTAGTAGCGAGTTTTCGATGAGACGCGCTACAGATATATGTCCATCTGCAGCACACTTATTTTGCACGTGCTTCTGCTGCCTAGCAGCAGCGTGCTCTTTTAACAAGCGCTACTGCAAAAGTTCTGTGTATAACGTTTTCCCTAGTAGTGTTCCCTAGCTGGAGTAGGAGAGGGAAGGAAGGGGAGAAGGAGAGAAGGAAAGGGGGCTAGCCCCCTTCCCAATTCATATTGGGCTTGGGGGGCGCGCCCCCACCTTGGCTGCCTCCTCCTCCTTTCCACTATGGCCCATTAAGGCCCATTGACTCCACGGGGAGTTCCGGTAACCCCCGGTACTCCAGTATATGCCCGAACTCCCTCAAAACCTTTCCGATGTCCAAACATAGTCATCCAATATATCGACCTTTATGTCTCAACCATTTCGAAACTCCTCATCATGTCTGTGATCACATCCGGGACTCCGAACTACCTTCAGTACATCAAAACACGTAAACTCGTAATACCGATCGTCACCAAACGTTAAGCGTGCGGACCCTATGGGTTCGAGAACTATGTAGACATGACCGAGACACGTCTCCGGTCAATAACCAGTAGCAGAACCTGGATGTTCATATTGGCTCCCACATATTCTACGAAGATCTTTATCGGTCAAACCGCATAACAACATACGTTGTTCCCTTTGTCATCGGTATGTTACTTGCCCGAGATTCAATCGTCGGTATCTCAATACCTAGTTCAATCTCATTACTGGCAAGTCTCTTTACTCGTTCCATAATGCATCATCCCGCAACTAATTCATTAGTCACATTGCTTGCAAGGTTTATTTTGATGTGCATTACCGAGAGGGCCCAGAGATACCTCTCTGACAATCGAAGTGACAAATCCTAATCTCGATCTATGCCAACTCAACAAACACCATTGGAGACACCTGTAGAGCACCTTTATAATCACGCAGTTATGTTGTGACGTTTGGTAGCACACAAAGTGTTCCTCCGGTATTCGGGAGTTGCATAATCTCATAGTCATAGGAACATGTATAAGTCATGAAGAAAGCAATAGCAATATACTAAACGATCAAATGCTAAGCTAACAGAATGGGTCAAGTCAATCACATCATTCTCTAGTGATGTGATCCCATTAATCAAATGACAACTCATGTCTATGGTTAGGAAACATTACCATCATTGATCCAACGAGCTAGTCAAGTAGAGGCATAGTAGTGACACTCTGTTTGTCTATGTATTCACACATGTACTAAGTTTCCGGTTAATACAATTCTAGCATGAATAATAAACATTTATCATGATATAAGGAAATATAAATTACACTTTATTATTGCCTCTAGGGCATATTTCCTTCACTCAGCGGGGGTCCGGATATAAAGGCTGTTGCGGCTGCCCACTTGGAGCCGCAGGGTTCTGTAATATAGAACCATTCCTGTTGCCATATTTTGACAGTGTCCACAAAGACTCCCTTTGGCCAATTGACTTTGGGGAGCTTGCTCACCATGGCGCCACCACAGTCCACGTGTTGCCCATTGACCACCTTCGGTTTCACGTTAAAAATCTCGAGCCATAAGCCAAAGTGTGGAGGGACAAGGAGGAAGGCTTCACACACGACGATAAACGCCGAGATGTGAAGGAACGAATTTGGGGCCAGATCGTAAAAATCCATTCCATAGTAGAACATGAGACCTTACAAAGGGGTTAATGGCGAATCCGAGTCCACGAAGGAAGTGGGGGATAAACACCATCCTTTCACCGGGCTCCAGAGTGGGGATGACCTGCGCCGGATCCGAAAGCATGTGCTTGATTTCCACGGTCAAATACCATGCTTCCGGCAGCTCCTTGATGTTCTCCTCCGTGACGGAGGACACCTGAGGGAGTTCTGGAGTAAGGGGTCCTCGGGCGCCCGACCTGTTGGAGATGGGCCGGACTGATGGGCTATGAAGATACAAGACCGAAGAATCTCACCCGTGTCCGGATGAGACTCTCCTTAGCATGAATGGAAAGTTTGTCGGTCGGATATGAAAATTCCTTTCTCTGTAACCGACTTTGTATAACCCTAGTCCCCTCCGGTGTCTATATAAACCGGAGGTTTTAGTCCGTAGAGGCAGAGACGATCATAATCACATAGGCTAGACTTCTGGGGTTTTAGCCATTACGATCTCGAGGTAGATCAACTCTTGTAATACTCATATTCATCAAGATCAATCAAGCAGGAAGTAGGGTATTACCTCCATTGAGAGGGCCTAAACCTGGGTAAACATCGTGTTCCCTGTCTCATGTTACCATCAACCTTAGACGCACAGTTCGGGACCCGCTACCCGAGATCCGCCGGTTTTGACACCAACATTGGTGCTTTCATTGAGAGTTCCGTTGTGTCATCATCAGAAGGTTTGATGGCTCCATCCATCATCTACAACAACACTGCCTAGGGGGATGTCTTCCTCTTTGGCCAGATCTTCGTATTCGGCGGCTTCGCACTGCGGGCCAACTCGCTTGGCCATCTAGAGCAGATTGACAGCTACGCCCATGGCCATCAGGTCAGGTTTGGAAGCTTGAACTACGTCGCTGATATCTGCGGAGACTTGATCTTCTACGAATTTGAGCCCATGGCAGCCACACCCTGCCACCTCGATGAACATGACCTAAATCTGTCATCGGACCATACCCCGGAGATTGCGCCTATAAGTGCCCTGGCCCTAGATCCGGAGCAGCTTGCGCCATTCGAAGACGGGAAGCTTAACCCCGCCAGGGAAGTCGCAGACTCAGCAGCGTTGGAGCCACACACAAACCCAACCTCAAGAGGGGTCTGCGTCACCGCACCCCTAGATTCATCTCTGGCCACTGGTTTCGAACTACGTGCATCCGCGTCCGCCGAGCCTTACCAGGCGCCGATCGTTGAATTCAGTTCCAAGAACATCTTCCGGCACTCACCTTTAGGCGATGTGCTAAACTCATTAAAAACCCTCTCTTTAGCAGGGGACTCACAACCGAATTATATCCGGTTTGAACTGGGGCTGATGACGGGGAATTTCGCTTCCCACCCACCTCCCACTTAATAGCCACTGTCGAAGATCTAACCGACATGCTCGACTATGACTCCGGAGACATCAACTGTATGGACGACGATGCCGAAGAGGAGCATGTTGGCGTTCTGGGAACGATGGTCCCCAGACTTGCCTGCCTGCGGCCTACGGCATGGCCAAGCCAGCAGGCCGTACGACCCATCTTCACAAACAAAGCATCCAAGACCCTCGCGAGGGTCCAAGCCTCGCGAGGCGGACGGTGCAAGACCTCCTCTGGAGTAGCCTAGCCAGGCAGGCTCACAAGGAGCGGAGATATCAAGGCGGGGCAAACCTCACGAGGCCCTCGTGACGTGAGCCATGACGCACGACACCAGGCGGGCGCCAGTGCGCGCAGCGTCCTTGTTTCCTCTTTGGTGCTAAGGAGGCCAGCGTAGGCAAAGGTTGCTATATCGGTGCAATGAGACCAAGACCAAGAGGACGGCAAGACGGAGGTCATCGTGGAGCCCAAGACGGTGTCACCACCAGAGCCTTTCGCAGGCGAAGACCACTTTTGTCAAGATAGCTTGTACTAGCTGTCCCCCTTCAAATTGGCACGCTGTTGTTGGCTCCCTTCCCGCTCGATATTTGGGAAGAGGACCAGGGCCTATATAAGTAGAGCTAGCCACCATACTAGAGGCATCTCATCTTAGCTTGATCCAACCCGGACGAGAGCCTACTCACAAGAACACCTCAACCTCAGGAGGTTGTTCTTCCCTTGTACTATTCATCATCAGCCCTAGAGGCAATCCACCACCACCACACTGGAGTAGGGTATTACACCACAACGGTGGCCCGAACCATTATAAACCTCGTGTCTTTCTGTGTTGCGAGTTCGTCGAGTTCGTCCGCGAGATCTTAGCGAGATAGGGCGTATATTGGTCGGAAGGAAAGACTTCGCGTGCACCCCATTATTCGAACCTTAAGGGTTTGCCGGAACCCCACATTCGACATTTGGCGTGCCAGGTAGGGCTGTGCCGGAGCTCCTCCTCCACCGGCCAGCTCGTCGACGCTCCTCAGCCACGATGTCCAGCGACTCAAGGGCCGGCTCTGACCGCTGGGCAGCCTGGCCAGCCTGGGCAGCACCGCCTGCCCATGAAGGTGTCGACCCCGCACTCCAGGCGGCACGGGCGCCGCCAAACTCCGCTGGGCGCGGGCAGCACGGCCAGGCGTCATCCACCCTCACCCCACGGTAGGTACGGGCCGCCGTAAGAGCGGTGAGCCATGCCGCAGCAATGGCGCCGCATTCACGGCGGGAGCAAGCAAACATGCGAGCAGCGCTCACCGTGGCAAGGGAGCTGCTGCGGTGCAGGCTGATGGAAAGCGGTCGGGACACACTGGTGGAGCGTGTTGCCGAGCTACTGGATGCAGCAGCGTCAGGGAGCACCACCCTTCTGCTATCGACTTCCTCCCCAAGCCACTGCAAGGCTGCGCGGTGAACCTCACCACATCTGCGCCCCATCAACTACGCCCAGGGGCTTCATCAACATCAGCACGGCCAATGGTGTAGGGGGCTCCGACTCCCCCATGCCGCCCACGGCGGGCGCGGGCACAAGCGTCGCCCCCCACGGTCCCAGCCGGATGCCGTGTTGTCATCCCCAGGGCGCCACCATGGGCCGAGCAACATGGAGCGTGGGGCACCACGGCGAGGTGTTCGGGGTGATGGCCCCGGAAGCCTACGTGCCCCTCATGATGGACCAAGGGTACGCACCAGAGGACGACCCTGGCTCGTTCATTGGAGAAGATTGGGGAGAGGGGGCGCTAGGAGTCGAAGCCTTCCAAGAACCAACAGAGAACCACAACGATCGCGCCGACAATGGCAACTACAGGGTACCGCTAATCTCTCAGGAACAGGCTTATGCTAATGATGGGCTGCAGATGAATCAGGCTGCAGTGTTGATCGACGACCCTGGCACGGCGGCACCCGTTCCAGCAAGGGAGACACGCTGGGCGCCACCGGGAGGGAGCCAGGAGCAAGGCCCCTCCCCAAGGCACGTGAAACCGGGGGACACCCGGAGGTAGGCCCTCTGCCGGGCTGGCTTCAACAACCCTTCCCCCGGCAGAGGACCCATGGTCGCCGAGGGAACCACTGGCGTCCCCTTTACCTCTTTTGTGTCGTCCTGGTGACCGGTCGGCACAAAGGAGGTCGAGGGTGGCGCAAGGCGGGGCCCTCGTCTGGCGATATGAAGCAAGGCCGGTACCTGTGAAGAAGGCCCGGTGCCTATGAAGCTCGCCGCCCATGACACTCTCACGTAATAATGAGTTGGGGCTGTGCACGCCCCGGAGTCTCAAGAGCGCCAGCCTCAGGCCCTAGGGCTCCCTCCCACGCCTAGTGGCAGCACATAGCTTTGCGCTGGTGAGAAGACCTTAAGACTAGACTACGTGCTGGACGCGGCCCTTTGCTTTGGATCTCTCTTTCTATGGCTTTGCTTTCTGGATCTAGACTTAAGTTGAAGCTGAATTTTTATCGATGCACGTGTGGGGTGCCTTTTGTCGTTTGAGCCGTTTCCTGCCTTCTGGATCTCGTTTGGTTTCGGACTCATGTCCATCACCTTTCCCTCGCAAAGCTCCTCGCGAGCCGGACCGCGCAAAGCGCACGCTAATCAAGCACGCGCTAACACTGCGCTAGGTGCTCACCTCTTACGGCCCCCCCTCAAACGGGGCGATAAGCTCCACATGATTCTCAGGAACTCGGCGCCTCATGACCCAGCCCTAAGCTGGCGCTGACTAAGGTAAACCACGTCGGGGAGCTCACCCCTAGCTTCATGAGCTCACGAGGACACATACCCACATCGCATAGGAAAGTAAAAACCGCAATTTGCTTACACGAGGGGCTCCCCCTCTCAAAATGCTCTTACAAAGTCTTCCAAGGGCCACGCCCGAGTTTTGCGTGCAAGATGAAACAACAGGAAAACATGGGATCAACTAGAGATATCACTAGCTACATCACCCACGGACGCGTCACTCGCGTCATCGTCATCTTCGTCGGTGTCACCGCCGCCGTCGGCGACGCCCCCGTCACCGTCATCGACCACATCACCTTCACCTGCGACGGCCACCACCGCGTCATCCTCCGAGGTGAAGGCCCTGACCAACCCGTCGACATGGTCCTCTACAACGCGCCACGTCACCGTGGACGGCCGTGGGTACGGGGGCAATGGCGGCGTCGAAGTCGAAGTTGGGGTTGGCATTCAGAAGGTGGTTGAAGACATGGGAGAAGGCGCGCTGAAGTAGGCCACGACCCCTCTCCTCCACAAGCTGTCGAGCTCGGGCAGATTGAGCCTCCAGGTGTGTCACCACCTCGATGAAGAAGGTAAGGTGGCTGGCGTAGTCATTCGAGTGAGTGGTCGAGGCGTTCTCGTCGCAGATGTAACCCAGGGCGGTGTTGGCCCTGTTCCGAAGGTCTTGAAGCATAGGAGCATGCTCGCGCTCCAACGTTCAACGTTGGAGCACTTCCTCCCTGTTTTGCTGTGCGACAGCCTCGGCGTCGTCAACTCATTTCCGGAGGGAAAGCAGCTCGGCGCGGGCAGAGGCCAAGTCCGCCTGCGCCGTAACTAGGGCGGCGGGTGTGGCCTCCGCACGCCTCTCGGCCTCATCCAACCTGGGCCTGAGGGCGGCGTCCCTGCCCGCACCCTCCAGACCGGCGAGCTTCAGTTTCAAGTCATACCTGCTCTCCAGATCTACGCGAACCTCGGCCACCCAGCGATTGATCTCCTCCTCGACTCCAGCCTCGCGGGCCCTGACGACATCTTCTGCTTGAGCGACTTGATGCTCCCTCGTCTCCAGTCGCTCGTGGTCGAGGCTGCGCTCCACGGCTTCCAGGGCCAGCGTCTCCTCGCGCTGCTAAACCTCCTCTTCCTGCGCAGGCGTCCCCCCCAGCGACGCAAGAGCGGCCCTGCGCGCCTCCACCTGCTGCTCAAGGGAAGCGCTCCAGGCCTGAAGCCCCCACGCACGCTCCTCCGCAGCCTCGCGGCGGCGATCGGGCTCGCGAGCTTCTTCCAAAGCTCGCGAGCGGGCCTCATTGGCAATCTTGAGGGACGCCTCGGCCTTCGCATTCTCGAGGTCGCGCTGATAGCGACCAAGGTTGATGGCCACTCGCATCTTGCGTCGCTCCTCCACCAACCGAAGACCTTCAGCCTCAAGACGTGAGTCGACACCAGCAAGCTCTTCACCGAGGCGGCTCATCACGCCCATCACCACCTAGAAGAGCTTGTGACGGAGTACGCTGCGCCCACCCTTGAGCTCAAATGCTTGACCTGCCTCATCCTCCACCTCGGGGGCGGCGGGTGGAGCATCATGTGGCGTGCCGCCTCCCGGTTGGGGGCTGGGGGCTTTCGCCGTGCCTAACGTCAATCCATCCTCGCGAGGAGCCCAAGCTGATCGAGGCTCGCTGCTTGAAGAGGAACCGAAGACCGATGTCAGCCAGTGACTGCTCATGAGCAAAGGAGGAGTCTTGGGCATGCTTGCCAAGCTCCACGCCAGACCGTGGGCGAGGGGTGGCCAAACCACGGACTCAGCACGTCCCAAAGGCGGGGATGCTCCTCCGACCGACCCTGCCCCAGGGGCAGCAAGCAGGCCAGGAATGCCCAATGCCGACGGGGGAGTTGATGAAGGAGGAGGCCGCCTCTCGAAAGACGCAACAGCTTCAGCAGGAGGAGCCCTGGAGGACAGGCGTCAGGATAAGAAGACCACATGCACAAAGCCACGGCGACAAGATACTTACACATCAATAGTGATGTACTTCCGTTGCTTCGACAGCCCGAAGGTCTTGCTGCCGCTGAGGGATCCCTTCCTCTTGCGGAGCTCCTCGAAGTCCACACAAAGGTGACCGAAGCGTTGGACGTGACGGGCGGTGTGCGGCGGAGCCGAAGAAGACTCAAGAGGGATGGCCTTAGGGGAGCCCGGCTGAGGCGAACAGCCCGACTCCTCCCCAGTGCGACCTCCCGAGGCTCCTGGAGCCTCAGCCTCGGGAGCTGCATGCCGCATCTCCTCGGCAACCGACGCCTCAGGAGGGGGTCACAGGCCCCTGAGGACGACACCCCCGGATCACCACCCGACATGTGCTCCTCAGCACCCGAGCCGCCGGCCCCCGGCGCAGCTCGTTCCCCCACACCGTCACCTGGGGCGAGCCCGGCGCTGGTGGCGAAGAAGGGGACCATGATGACGGGGTTCTCACGGGGCCCCACCAAGCTGACTGGGCATAGCCCCCACTCATCAAAGGAAGGCATGTTCGCGGCAAATGTGACTTTGTTCTTGCAGCGGTACAACATGCAGCTGTTCTTGGGCATCTCGTCTGGCAGAGGGACACCTGATAGGACCGTGAGCACTGTCTTCCACATAGCAAGTGGAAGCCCCTCCTCCTGAAACCTCATGTTGTCCTATCTGCTGAGCAAGTCCCACATCTGGCGAGAGTGCCGCTGGAGTGGAGCAACTCGACGTCTGACGAACTCCCTCACCACCATGGGCGTAGTCATGCCAAGGTCCTTCAACCACCTCAGCCTGGCCTAGACGGGGGAAAGGCAGGGGCTCGTGAGCTTCTGATGACCCCAACCGGAGTTTGGAATAGCAGGCCCCACCGGAGCTTGGAGCAGAGGGTTGAGCACGCCTGCGTCAACAAACACCCATCGCATACGGAACTCGCTCGTGGATGAAGGGAGCTCGAAGTCGATCCCCGCGCCTGTCATCGCAGCCACGGCCTAGAAACCCACGCACCCTGAGCTCTACCGGGGACCGGTGAGATGCAACGAGAAGAAGTGGCGGAGGAGTGCCACGGAGGGGGCGATGCCCACCATGGACTTGCACACGAAGGCGAAGACGGCGAGAAGGGTCACAGCCTGAGGATCAAGATGGAGCATGTGGATCTGATAGTGCTCGAGCACCGTGTTGAAGAAGGCGTAGAAGGGAGGAATCAGGCCAGCCCAGAGGGCATCAATGAAGATCGGAATCTCGGTAATCGCCCGAGCCATGCTGGTGCGAGACGCGGGCCAAGCTGGCGTCTCTCCCCACTCGTTGAAACTGGAGGCAAGCATGGGGCGCACCTTGTCCATGGCCTCGTCGTTGAGCACCTGAGGTCGGCCGAGCGCCGGCTCGAAGGATGGAGGCGCAGTTGGTGAGGACAGAGGTTTCTTCCCCTTTTCAGCTTGTTTCAGCGCCATGGCGGTGAAGCGGGCGGAGCACAGGTCGGATTGAGAAGGCGGAGCAGGGCGTCGAGGCAGTAGGGAGATTGGAAGAGTCGGGCGTGGCGAAGGAAGAATAACTATGTAAGAGGCGGGGCCGCCTAGCCAGGCGGATTCAAGGGCAGCATGGGGAAGTGGAGATGCCCACGTCCAATCAACCACCACGCGTCAATCGAGGCTGCAGGCTTTTGGGGCCTGCGGTGCTCCGTGCTTGGCCCTTGGCTTCGCCGTGAAGCCAAGCCCGACCGCACCTTGGGCCCGGGGGCTACTGTCTGCGTTCTGGGAATGAGGGTCCCCAGACTTGCCTGCCTGCAGCCTACGGCGTGGCCAAGCCAGCAGGTCGTACAACCCATCTTCACCAACAAAGCATCCAAGACCCTCGCGAGGGTCCAAGCCTCACGAGGCGGATGATGCAAGACCTCCTCTGGAGTAGCCTAGCCAGGCAGGCTCACGAGGAACGGAGATATCAAGGCAGGGCAAACCTCACGAGGCCCTGGTGACGTGAGCCATGACGCATGACACCAGGCGGGCGCCAGCGCGCGCAGCGTCCTTGTTTCCTCTTTAGTGCTAAGGAGGCCAGCGTAGGCGAAGAGTACTGAGGCATCAGGCAAAGGTTGCTATATCGGTGCAACGAGACCAAGACCAGGAGGACGGCAAGACGGAGGTCATCGTGGAGCCTAAGATGGCGTCACCACTAGAGCCTTTCGTAGGCGAAGACCACTTTTGTCAGGATAGCTTGTACTAGCTGTCACCCTTCAAATTGGCCTGCCGTTGTTGGCTCCCTTCCCGCTCGATATTTGGGAAGAGGACCAGGGCCTATATAAGTAGAGCTAGCCACCATACTAGAGGCATCTCATCATAGCTTGATCCAACCTGGACGAGAGCCTACTCATAAGAACACCTCAACCTCAGGAGGCTGTTCTTCCCTTATAAAGTTCATCATCAGCCCTAGAGGCAATCCACCACCACCACACTGGAGTAGGGTATTACACCACAATGGTGGCCCGAACCAGTATAAACCTCGTGTCTTTCTGTGTTGTGAGTTCGTCGAGTTCGCCCGCGAGATCATAGCGAGCTAGGGCGTAGATTGGTGGGAAGGAAAGACTTCACGCGCACCCTAGTGTTCGAACCTTAAGGGTTTGCCGGAACCCCACATCCGACAGAGCAGGCACAAAACCCGCCATTTACCGGGCGCTGGACGGCCACCTCCTCCTACAACGTATACATGGTGGACACACCCAAAGAAGTTAACGATGATGACAAAGAAGACGCAGTAGAAGATAAACCTCCTGAGATACAGCCAAAGCGCTGACGACAGTGGAGGTTCTCTAAGTCACGCCGTGAAAAAGACAGCAATACCGGCACAGGAGAAAACAATACTCTAGACGATGCCGGAGACAATGAAAACCCCGTTGAGCCAACTTCCGAATAGGACGAACGGGAAGATGGGCGAGTCAGCCCTGATGAACAGGCCGTGCACGAAGACTTGGAGGATAGTAATTATCTTCCACTCTCCGAGGATGAGGTGAGCCTCGGCAACGATGATTTTATCGTGCCTGAGGAACCTCTCGAGCAGGAGCGCTTTAAGCGCCGGCTAATAGCCACTGCAAGGACCCAGAATAAGAAGAATCAAGATCTGCTCAATGAAAGATGGACTAATGTCCTGGAAGCCGAGGAATACGGACTCGGGCGACCACTCAAAAGTTACCCGAAGCACAAATTACTACCTCAATTCGATGATGAGGCGTTGGAGCCCGTACCATCAGCGCACAATGTGGCTGACCGACCACCACGTGGTTGGGACAAAGTAGCAACTCAAGCCAAACACCAGCCCGTACTACCTTGCTGTAAAGGCAGGGATAAAATAGCATGGGCAAATACACACGACCTTTGGTAGGACCTAGACAGTAGAGCGGGACATACCTGATCGATCTACAGATCGCGGGGGCGTGCCCTGACATGCGATGATAGCTACAGCTATCTATTCGGACGTGACAAGCCTAATCATGCCTGGTCCGAATGCCACAGACGGACTCCATCCAAGCTACGTTGCGATATGGCCTGATATAGAGGCGTCACACACCCTCTTTGCTTCACTGATGAAGTAATGGGGCATGAATTCCCCGAAGGGTTTAAACCCATGAACATCGAATCATACGATGGAACAACAGATCCCACGGTACGGATTGAAGATTTTCTTCTCCATATTCATATGGCCCATGGTGATGACCTTCATGCCATCAAATACCTCCCGCTAAAACTCAAAGGGCCAGCTCGGCACTGGTTAAATAGTCTACCTGAAAACTCTATTGGCAGCTGGGAGGACTTGTAAGACGCCTTCCGCGACAACTTACAAGGTACATATGTACGACCTCCGAATCCTGATGACTTAAGGCACATAGTTCAACAGCCCGGAGAGTCGGCCAGGAAATTCTGGACCAGGTTCCTAACTAAAAAGAACCAGATCATCGACTGTCCGGATGCCTAAGCCCTAGCGGCCTTTAAGCATAGTATCCGTGATGAATGGCTCGCCTGTCACCTCGGTCAAGAAAAGCCGAAGTCCATGGCAGCCCTCACAACACTCATGACCCGTTTTTGCGCGGGTGAGGATAGTTGGCTAGCCCATAGCAAAAACACGGCAAGCGAGGCTGGCACCTCCGAGACCAAACAGCAACGGCAAGCCCCGACACAACAAGCACAAGCGTCGAAGCAACAGTGACAATACCGACGACACGGTGGTCAACACCGGATTCAGTGGCTCCAAGTCCGGCCAGCAGAAGAAGCCATATAAAAGAAACAATCCAGGCCCATCCAGCTTGGACCGCATACTCGATCGTCCATGCCAGATCCATGGCACCCCCAGACAAACCAGCCAATCGTACCAACAGGGATTGTTGGATTTTTAAACAGGCTGGCAAATTAAATGCCGAGAACAAGGAGAAGGGGTCGCAAAGCAAGGACGATGATGAGGAGTCCCGTCCGCCATACACAGGGGGACAGAAGAAGTCCCTCCCCAAGTTAAAATAGTGAAGATGATATACGCTACCCATATCCCCAAGAGGGAGCGCAAACGCGCGCTCAGGGACGTCTACGCGATCGAGCAAGTCGCCCCAAATTTCAACCCATGGTCTTCCTACCCGACCACTTTCGATCACAGGGACCATCCGACTAGTATCCGTCATGGCGGGTCAGCCGCACTAGTCCTTGACCCAATCATTGACGGATTCCATCTCACACGAGTCCTCATGGATGGTGGCAGCAGCCTGAACCTGCTCTATCAGGATACAGTGCGCAAAATGGGTATTAATCCCTCAAGGATCAAGCCCACAAAGACTACCTTTAAAGGAGTCATACCAGGTGTAGAGGCCCGCTGTACGGGCTCAATCACACAAGAGGTTCTCTTCGGATCCCCGGACAACTTCCGAAGCGAAGAGTTGATCTTCGATATCATCCCTTTCCGTAGTGGCTATCACGCACTACTGGGACGAACCGCATTTGCTCGATTCAACATGGTGCCACACTATGCTTATCTCAAGCTCAAGATGCCCGGACCATGCAGCGTTATAATAGTCAATGGAAACACGGAATGCTCCCTCCGTACCGAGGAGCACACCGTTGCTTTAGCAGCAGAAGTACAGAGGGGCCTCTTCAAGCAGAACCTTAATTCAGTGGCCGAGCTCCCGGACACTGTTAAACGAGTCCGGATTACTCCGCAGCAAGACAACCCAGCTCACCAAGAGCTCGACTAGCAGTTCGGCCTCCATCCCAGACCCTACCAAGTGGCAGCGTTCGTGCCGCGCGTACATAACTACGCACTCAAAATACCATGGGCATAGACGGAGGCATAACTAGATTGTGATCCATAATACGGCTCGACCTCCCCTGGACACACATACTTCAACTTTTTCTTTTTTTCCCTTTTCAGGTTTCTTTTCTACAGGCCCTTCCTGATGGCCTAATCACAGGTCCTTTCGAACGGATAGATACACAACGATGGGCAAAAGCACTGACGTATAAAGGAATTTCTAGGTGGTCTCTTTAACAATCACTCTACCTATTTTCAGGACCCGCACACAGCTCTCCCTTGGTTGTGGCATATCAAATAGCCCTCTTGCTTATTGCACTACTTGTACAAATACGCTTCAACGTATCAATCAAACTATAATGGAAACAGTTTGTAGCCCAACTTCTGCGGCACTAGCTTGCTCTTTTGATAATCTTATCAAATCACACCCGTACACTTTGGTACACTTTAATCCGCCAGGGGCTTCATTGCGCCCCATAATACGGCAACAAAGTCCAAACACTTTTTACAGTATAGTTTGGCACCCCGAATTTAGCATTATATGCATTGGCTACGAATTATGTCTTTGGTCAATAGTTGGGTTGCCCGGCTCCTGTGCTTACTACCTTACGTTCCTCTATATCGGCTAGGGTAATAAAGGGAGAACTACTGCAAATGTGTCCTAGTTTATCCAGATGAGCACCTTAGTAGAGAAAGCTGAAAACTGACTGTCATGATGCGACGTGAGCCGGTCAGCTCTTCGGCGGTTTCAAATCTTTAGCGATTTTTCCAGATTATGCGATGAATCGGTTCCTATCCGATCAGGTGTTTACAACACACTAGTTCGGATACTAGGGGTTGTGCCCAAATTTTTATTGTCAAACTCCTATGGTTAAGTGAGGGTGATAAAGCCACATAGTCTGATTGCCTGGTTCATTGCACTAAACACCTCCTTCAAGGACCAAATTCTTGGATAAAGAGTGTTTAGATCCATCCAGAACACCCCCATACTACCTAAGTGGGGGCTGAAGTTGATGACTAGCCAACTCTCAGACTTGATAAAACGGCCGCACAGGAGGTAAAATTTTAAATAATAAACAGCAAAGCATTATATTACATATCAGCCTTGTTTTCATCATACAGGACGGGATAACATGAATGTATTCATTCAAAAATAATGTCCTTAGCACATTGCTCCGCCATAATGCGGGATCCCTTTAGAACATCTTCAAAATACCGCTCGGGCATGCGGTGTTGCTTGCCCACGGGCGGTCCTTCGGTCGCGAGCTTGATGGCGTCCATCTTCGCCCATTGTATCTTGACACGGGAGAAGGCCATCCGCGCACCTTCTATGCAGACTGACCACTGTAGGGTGTCGAGCCAAGGGCAGGCATTGACCAGCCGCTTCACGAGTCCGAAGTAGCTACCAGGTATAGCTTCTGTAGGCCACAACCAGATTATTAAATCCTTCATGGCTAGTTCGGCCACCCTATGCAGCTCGACCAACTGTTTTAGTTGGGCGCTAAACCGCACCGGATGTTCTGGCGCAAGGTATTGCGACTAGAATAGCTTCTCCGTTGAGCCCCCCTCTTCGGCTCGGAAGAATTCTGCAGCATCAGAAACACTGCGTGGCAGATCTACAAACGCCCATGGAGAACTCCAAATCCGGGTTAGCAAGAGATATCTCTTCTTCAGATACTTGCTCTGCATAATAAAAGCCTTACCCGCCGCAATTTTCTTGGCCTCTTGGATTTCCTGGAGGGCGCCCTGGGCTTCGACCCGGGCCTCTTGTGAACTTTGACGGGCCTTGGCAAGTTCGAACTCTTGGTCCGCATTCTTACTCTCCAAGGACTCACATTTCTTCACGGAGTCCTGTAGCTCCTACTGGACCTCACCGACCCCTGGCCTCGTGCTTTTCGCTGCGGCCTGTTCAACTGTCGCCCTCTTCTGGGCTTCGAACAGCGCTGCTTTGAGGGTTTCCACCTCAGATGCCGCCCCTCCAAATTATCATATGATTAACATAAGCAATACATATCTGGCTATATCTGAATAGGTCATTACATACCCTGCTTTTTCGCCAGCTGCTTTTTCACTCGGCCGAGCTCTTCCTCGGCCCGCTCCAGACTCTGCCTCAGTCCGGAAACTTTGGTAGTGTGAGAAGTCGCGGCTAGCAGCGACGCCTGCTTATACACATAGACATATCTGGTTAGTCTCCTGCGAAAATATATTTGATCCTCTGTTCGGCTATTCTTTCCGAACATCGGACAGAGTCTCGGGGGCTATTGTCTATCTTGTGACTTTCTTTTCAAAAATTGCATTGCTTACCTCAAAGCCTGTTAAAAGGCTTGTCCAGGCTTCGGTCAGTCCGCTCTTCGCGGACTGAATCTTTCAATCACCGCACCCATGAGGGTACGGTGTTCCTCAATGATGGAAGCACTTCGCAGCGCTTCCAGTATAATATCAGGTGCCTCTGGTTGGATAGAGGTCACCGGCGGAATGGGCGCACCTCCTTCCGACGAAGGAGGCTGCTTTCCGGATTCCGGATCCATATAGGTCTCCGAGACCTTATTCGACTGGGGGCCGAATCGGACATGTCCCCCATCGCCAGTCTCCATGGGGATCTGCTCCCCCATGTGTCCGGCGGCCGAGGTCTCGCCCTCTAGCGCCGCCCTGACGGCCTCCTACGTCTCTCCCTGGCCTGGGATCCTTCAGGATAACACCTCGATGTCATCCATGGCCCTAGGAGATGAGGCCCCCGGAAGGGTCCCGCTGTATATCACCTTCGGGTCCAGCGAGTTCCCCGAAGACGCGGATCGCTCGAGGGCGGAACGACTCAGACTGCAAGTGCATGATTCGACATGTTAAAATTATGAATTAAAGAGGCTGATATATGAATGCATCAGGGTCTTCTGATACTCACGATTCAGCCAGGGGCTTATCTCGGGGGCGCCGTTCTGGGCTGCTATCAATGTCCCACGCGGAGCTATCCGCGAGGGAGGCCTTCCCCTTCTTGGACGCCTCCACCTCCAGATTTGTGGTGGCCGCCCTCTTCTTTCCACCCTCGGGGAGGGGGGAGTTACTTTCTTCTTCCTCTTCCTTCTCCTCGTCATCTTCGGCGGCGGAGGAGTGAGTTTCGGCGTCTTCGGACGCCATGTCCGAAGTACCCTTGGGACGGAGGCCACCTTTGGTCCCCTTGGCCTTCTTCTTGGCCTTCTTATCCGGCACCTTGTAGGGCGCCGGAACCCGCATCTTTGTCAAAAGCGGGATGGCTGGTTCCTCGGGCAGCGGAGCCGGACACTGAATCGGCTCCGCCTTATTTGTCCAACCCTGAAAAAACAAATAGGGAAGTTTGGGCATCCTCTTTGAGTAAGCAAGTAAGGGATACACCTTGAAACACGGAAAAGTTACTGAACTAGCGGGATGGGCTAGGTCGTGCCCACGGTCCTTGGTCATCTTTGGCCACGTCTCGTTGGCCTTGAAGAGCACCTTCCAAATATCTTCGTGCGTAGTTCTGAAGAACTGTTGCAAGGTCTTGTGCTCGGCCAGATCTAACTCCCATTGGTGGCAAGCCCGGCTCTGGCATGGAAGGATTTGGAGAACTAGCATCACCTGAATCACATCAACAAGCTTGACGTTCTTGTCCATCATGCTCCTGATGTGCGTCTGAAGCGTTGTCAACTCGTCCGATGAGGACCAATCCAGGCCCTTCTCTTGCCAGGAGGTAAGCCGCATTGGGGCCCTGGATTTGAATTTGGGAGCCGCGGCCCAGGTAGTGTCGCGGGGCTCTCTGACGTAGAACCACAACTTCTGCTACCCCTTGACGGTCTCCACGAAGGTGCCTTTGGGCCATGGGACGTTGGACATTTTTATCACCATGGCGCCTCCGCACTCTGCGTGTTGGCTGCCCACCACCTTCGGCTTCACATTGAAGGTCTTCAGCCACAACCTGAAGTGGGGTGGGGTGCGGAGGAAGGCCTCACACATGACGATGAATGACGAGATAGTGAGGAAGGAATTTGGGGCCAGATCATGGAAATCCAGCCCATAGTAGAACATGAACCCGCGGACGAAGTGGTGGAGTGGAAATCCCAGCCCACGGATGAAGTGGGGGATGAAAACTACCCTCTCATGGGGCTTCGGGGTTGGGACGATCTGTCCCTCGGTCAGAAGCCGATGGGATACCTCCTTGGCTAAATATCCGGCCTCCCGAAGCTGGGTGATGTCCTTCTCCTTAACGGTGGAGGCCATCCACTTGCCCTGCGCTCCGGACATGGTCGGAGTGCTTTCTTGAGGCAGAAAAAATGAGAACTTGGGTGCTGGAGCTCGAGAGTGGGTAGGCGGAAAGAGAGAAGGCGTGGGTGAAAGATGTGAATCCTTATCTCCTTATAAAGGCACTGAATATCAAATGCCTCCCCACTCACCATAAAACTCGCCTATTGCCGTGCTGGTGGCATCGTTGGATTACCCATACCCGTATTGATGAGAATCCCGCAATAAGGGGGCACGATCTCTGCTTTGACAAGACGTGCCAATAAAACCGCATCTCGAAATGTGGAGTGGCAGGCCGAAAAACGGTTCGAAATAATAATCGGGCAGGGACGTGATATCACATTACCAAAAAGTTGTCAGCAGATTGGACTTGTGAAATATTATACTCTCTGTGGTGGTGTGTGGTACTTGTTTTGCAGATCCGGACACGTTCCTTTTGTTTGAAGACTGTGTTGGAGTATTCAGAGGAGGAACCCCCCTTGCAATGCCAAAGACAATCTGCGCGCCGGACACCTCATCATTGAAGCCTGGTTAAGGGGCTACTGAGGGAGTTCTGGACTAAGGGGTCCTTGGGCATCCGGCCTGCTGGACATGGGCCGGACTGATGGGCTATGAAGATACAAGACCGAAGACTCTCACCCGTGTCCGGATGGTACTCTCCTTGGCGTGCATGGCAAGTTTGGCGTTCGGATATGAAGATTCCTTTCTCTGTAACCGACTTTCTATAACCCTAGTCCCCTCCGATGTCTATATAAACCGAAGGGTTTAGTCCGTGGAGGCAGAGACAACCATAATCACATAGGCTAGACTTCTAGGGTTTTAGCCATTACGATCTCGAGGTAGATCAACTCTTGTAATACTCATATTCATCAAGATCAATCAAGCAGGAAGTAGGGTATTACCTCCATAGAGAGGGCCCGAACCTGGGTAAACATCGTGTTCCCTGTCTTCTGTTACCATCAACCTTAGACGCATAGTTCAGGACCCCCTACCTGAGATCCGCCGGTTCTGACACCGACAACACCCACTTGCCTTGAGATCCGACCATGGTCGAAGGAGTTGTCAAGGAGAGAAATCTTGGAGTTTGGGCGCTGGAACTCGGGGATGGAGAGGCAGAGAGAATGGGGCGTGGGGTGGAATAGGTGGGTTCTATCCACTTATATGGACTGCGAATATCAAGCGCCCCCCCTCGAGCCTTAAAACTCGCCTGTTCCCAAGGGGTCACGCAAACCACACGGTTAGGTTACCAAAACTCATATTGATCAGAATCCCGTGATAAGGGGGCATAATCTCTGCTTTGAGAAGACGTGTTGCCGGAGGTTGCGTCTCGAAGCTCGAAACGGGAGGCCGAAAAATGGTTCGAAATAATAAAACGGCCGGACATAATGTCTCATCCGTAAAATCATCAGAAGATGGAACTTATCTATATTTACCTTTATGTTTAAGGATTTTGACTATTGTACAGAGCCGGATATAGTGCTGGTGGTCAACCACTTTGATGTGTTCAGAGGAGGAACCCGCCTTGCAATGCCGAAGACAATCTACGTGCTGGACACATCGTCATTGAAGAGTGGTTCAGGGGCTACTAAGGGCGTCCTGGATTATGGGGTCCTCAGGTGTCCGGGCTATGTGACATGGGCCGGACAGATGGGTCGTGAAGATACAAGATAGAAGGCCTTCCATCATGTCCGGATGGGACTCTCCTTTCCGTGGATAGCAAGCTTGGCGTGCGGATATGAAGATTCCTTTCTCTGTAAATCGACTCTGTACAACCCTAGCCCCCTCCGGTGTCTATATGGTTTGGTCCGTAGAGGCGAATATAATCATACAGGCTAGACATCTAGGGTTTAGCCATTATGATCTCATGGTAGATCAACTCTTGTAACCTCTATACTCATCAACGTCAATCAAGTAGGAAGTAGGGTATTACCTCCATCAAGAGGGCCCGAACCTGGGTACACATCGTATCCCCTGTCTCCTGTTACCTTCGATCCTTAGATGCACAGTTTGGGACCCCCTACCCGAGATCTGCCGGTTTTGACACAGATAATGGGTTCCTCGACGACAGGGCTTCCCAAGTAACTTCCGCTTCCAATTGCTCTGTGTCGTTAGTCATATCATACGTACCCGAGAAGCTTCATTGATTTGGTGGGGCTTTTCCATATTCGTGAAATGAATTTTGTGGTTAATGGTGAATTGTTGATTGCTAGGAGGATGTGTTCCATACGGTAGGCGTGCCCACCATCCATAGTGCCCTCGCTGGATTCAACACCTCCCTCGTCTGCTATGGCCAGGTACTACGATTTCTTCTATACTGTCTTCTCTATTCCTGCTGCTACTAAAACCTTTGCTCGTGGATTCATTCATACTCAGCATTAAAAATAGTAAATCAATTCCTGCTGCTACTACTCTCATGGTTCTTAATTTAGCTGCTACTCCTGTTGAGCTAAGATAAACACACAGTCAACATTAAAAATACTAAATCAAATTCCATTTTCTGGATTTACTTATAAGAATAGTTGATGTTTCTGTGTCAAGCTTTATATCTAGTAATAGTTTTTGATTCATTTCTAACAATAGTTGATGGTTCTAGAAGCAGGTGGTTGGAGTGGCCACTTAATACTGGCAAAAATAGAAAAGAGTAGTGGATGGTATTAATATATTAGTGGCAACATTTTCACCTCCTTCCGATGGAAAAAAATCCGAGCATAGTGTGTGTTAGATAATGGAGAAGCTAGCTATGGCTCTTTACCTCTAGGTTATTTGTTTTGTGCAGCTAGCAATAGGTAACAAAGCAGGGAGGGATTGAGCAGTAAATCCACATGACTACGCACAATAATAAACACTGATAAATTAGACAGCTAGCTATGGTTTCTATCTTTCTTCTTCTTTTGCTATGCATTTTTTCCTTTCCTTCTCAATGCAAGCCTGCCATTAGAGCACTAGTTGTTATCCCCTTTAGCAAACTGGGCCTTGGGCCTCTCTTTCATTAGCAAGGAAGAAAGAACGTGGATGGATGATGTAGTGATAGTGCACCCCAGCAGACCAAGGCATGAAGCGCAATGGTTCAATAATTAGGTGGTTGTTCCTAAAAAAGTAATTAGGTCTTTGTAGACTTGATTATAAAAAGGTGTTTGTTGCCCGCGGAGATAGAAAAAAGTGGCTCAACCTAGTGTGTGTTCCATTCATGTGCATATGTTTACTTTGTGGCGACTGATAGGAAGTGCACCTTTGGTTACCAATCACTGCACAATCGTCCAACATTTTTTTGGCTTAATGTTCATTGCCCAACATGCTATATAGCGCACGCTGAGCGTTGTTTTGCCTACCACTTACTGTTGCGGTGCTGCAGGAACCAAGCTAAGCTCCAGCAGAACCTCATGTACATGTAGTCCAAAGAATTCTAAAAGACGGTCTTGGGGTTTCTTTACCATTTATTTGGTGTGTGACGTTTGGGTTTGTATCTTGGGTCTTGGTTTTGTACACCGCCTGTGGTTGTGTGTGTCTTGTTCTTTGGGTTTTGGTTTTTGGTTTTGGGGGGTTCGATGTATACATTATGCATCAGCATACACTGCTAGCTACCCGTGGAGATCAACACTATTGAATAAACAAATCCTGGTTATTCTTTTATCTAGGATGCTTATGCCATCAAGAGGAATGAGCATGGAATAGCAGCTCGAGATAGAGGCGCGTTTGATTGGGAACTTATTCCGCGGTGTGCATTATTTGGGAGCCCCAAAACTCCTTCTGTATGAAATATTGTCTCTTAGGTAACAATTTCAAACATATATTGTTGACCAGGTTGAAATTCCTTCAAGTAGAGGCAGACCACTAGTTTTTGTTGACAAGGATAAGAGTCTTGCAAAGGTAGTCCTGCAATATAGTGCTCCCTTTAAACATTGTAGAGTAATTAATATGCAGCCGGGGTCTAGTATGATATCACAATCTTGAGTAAAGCATTTGAATTTAAGCTAGTAGATATTGATCTCTGTGATCAAAGTGTGTCTGTTTAATACCTCTAAAATCAACAATTGATACTTCTTAGTGCAACATTGTAGCTTTATTTTTACATGATCAGATTACCTTTGGTATGTAGCATGCAACCAAACTATGTTTAGGATTCATGTTTTTTCTTTTTTCTTCTTATTATGCATTACTATGAGTTCATTGTATTAAGATTCCTTACAGCTTCAGGCACCTGAGCTATTTACAGAAGGAGGGGACCCGACCTTCTTCATGTATCGCGGTAGTGTCTTCCTTTGATTCATTCGTGCAACAAGGAGGGGACCCGACCTTCTTCACGTCTCATGCAACAAGTAAGGACTAGCCTCCGGCTATTACTATTGATGCATGTGCATGTGCTAAAAAGAAAGAAAGTACTCTACTGGATTTGAATGCTGATGTGTACTAACCATTTTTCACTTTCCCGACATGGCCACAGGGGTGATTGACACTGACTACGGCAGCCTGGTGGGCGTCGTGCTCTTTAACCACTAGGAGGTGGACTTCACCGTGAAGCCCAGTGATTGCGCCGCACGGATGATCGTCCATGTGATCGCGACGCCGGATGTCTCGCCGAGGTGCAGGACCTCGATGCCATCGTTCGGGGTGAGGGAGGATTCGGGTCTGCCTGCGTCTGAACTCCGGGCCTTGGTAGGTACATGTAGAGAAGGTACCCACCTTTCGTTGTGTGCATTTAAGTTATTTTGCACTGGATGTGTCCCTGATTTCTATCTATGAATAATGCATTTATTTTTAATTTTTAGTTCCTAATTTATTAGTAGTAGCATGGGGGAAAACTACACGCTACTAGTATCTAGCATAGTAGTAGCGCCTGGTATACTAGACGCGCAACAACTATTTTTTAGTAGTAGCGTGGGTTCAAATAGTAGTAGCATGGGAATTTTTTTAGTAGTAGCGCGTGTTGACCCCCGCTACTACTAACTTTTAGCTGTAGTGCAATAGTAGTAGCACGGGTACCTGTGAAGGAAATATGCCCTAGAGGCAATAATAAAGTTATTATTTATTTCCTTATATTATGATAAATGTTTATTATTCATGCTAGAATTGTATTAACCGGAAACATGATACATGTGCGAATTCATAGACAAATAGAGTGTCACTAGTATGCCTCTACTTGACTAGCTCGTTGATCAAAGATGGTTATGTTTCCTAGCCATATACATGAGTTGTCATTTGATTAACGGGATCACATCATTAGGAGAATGATGTGATTGACTTGACCCATTCTGTTAGCTTAGCACTTGATCGTTTAGTATGTTGTTATTGCTTTCTTCATGACTTATACATGTTCCTATGACTATGAGATTATGCAACTCCCGTTTACCGGAGAAACACTTTGTGTGCTACCAAACATCACAACGTAACTGGGTGATTATAAAGGTGCTCTACAGGTGTCTCCGAAGGTACTTGTTGAGTTGGCGTATTTCGAGATTAGGATTTGTCACTCCGATTGTCGAAGAGGTATCTCTGGGCCCAATCAGTAATGCACATCACTATAAGCCTTGCAAGCATTGTAACTAATGAGTTAGTTGCGGGATGATCTATTACGGAACGAGTAAAGAGACTTTCCGGTAACGAGATTGAACTAGGTATTGAGATACCGACGATCGAATCTTGGGCAAGTAACATACCGATGACGAAGGGAGCAACGTATGTTATTATGTAGTTTGACCGACAAAGATCTTCGTAGAATATGTGGATATGTGGGAGCCAATATGACCATCCAAGTTCTGCTATTGTTTATCGACCGGAGACGTGTCTCTGTCATGTCTACATAGTGCTCAAACACGTAGGGTCCGCACGCTTAAAGTTCAGTGACGATCGGTATTATGAGTTTTTGTCTTTTGATGTATCGAAGGTAGTTCGGAGTCCCGGATATGATCACGGACATGACGAGGAGTCTCGAAATGGTCGAGACGTAAAGATCAATATATTGGATGACTATGTTCGGACACCAGAAAGGTTTCGGACATATACCGGAGTACCGGGGGTTACCGGAACCCCCCCCCTGGGGGCTTAATGGTCCTACGTGGGCCTTAGTGGAAATAGAGGGTAGCAAGGGGATTGTGGGGCGCGCCCCTCAAGGCCCAAACCGAATTGGTTTAGGGTAAGGGGGGACGTCCCCTCTTTCCTTCTCCTCCTCTCCCTTTCCTTCCCCCTCTCATACTCCTACTAGGAAAAGGAGGAGTCCTATTCCTAGTGTGAGTAGGACTCCCTCTTGGCGCACCTCTCCCTGGCCGGCCACCTCCTCCCCTTGCTCCTTTACGTACGGAGGCAAGGGGGCACCCCATAGACACAACAATTGATCATTGATCTCTTAGCCATGTGCGGTGGCCCCTCCACCATAATCCACCTCGATCATATTGTAGTGGTGCTTAGGCAAAGCCCTGCGTCGATAGCATCATCATCACCGTCACCACGCCGTCGTGCTGACGAAAATCTCCTGTGAAGCTTTGCTAGATCGGGGCTCGCGGGACATCATCGAGTTGAACGTGTGCAGAACTCAGAGGTGTCGTGCGTTCGGTACTTGGATCGGTCGGATCGTGAAGACATACGACTACATCAACCGCGTTGTGATAACGCTTCCACATTGGGTCTACGAGGGTACATGGACACACTCTCCCTTCTCGTTGCTATGCATCACCATGATCCTGTGTGTGCTAAGGAAATTTTTGAAATTACTACGTTCCCCAACAGTGGCATCTGAGCCAGGTTATTGCGTAGATGTTATATGCACGAGTAGAACACAAGTGAGTTGTGGGCGATATAAGTCATACTGCTTACCAGCATGTCATACTCTGGTTCGGCAGTATTGTTGGATGAAGCGGCCCGGACTGACATTACGTGTATGCTTACGCGAGACTGGATCTACCGATGTGCTTAGCACACAGGTGGCTGGCGGGTGTACGTTTCTCCAACTTTAGTTGAACCGAGTGTGGCTACGCCCGGTCCTTGTGAAGGTTAAAACAACACTAACTTGATGAACTATCGTTGTGGTTTTGATGCGTAGGTAAGAACGGTTCTTGCTCAGCCTGTAGCAGCCACGTAAAACTTGCAACAACAAAGTAGAGGATGTCTAACTTGTTTTTGCAGGGCATGTTGTGATGTGACATGGTCAATACATCATGCTATATTGTATGAGATGATCATGTTTTGTAACAGAGTTATCGGCAACTGGCAGGAGCCATATGGTTGTCGCTTCATTGTATGCAATGTAATCGCCATGTAATTGCTTTACTTTATCACTAAGCGATAGCGATAGTCGTAGAAGCAATAGTTGGCGAGATGAAAACGATGCTACGATGGAGATCAAGGTGTCGCGCCGGTGACGATGGTGATCATGACGGTGCTTTGGAGATGGAGATCAAAGGCACAAGATGATGATGGCCATATCATATCACTTATATTGATTGCATGTGATGTTTATCCTTTATGCATCTTATTCTGCTTTGTTTGACGGTAGCATTATAAGATGATCTCTCACTAAATTTCAAGGTAAAAGTGTTCTCCCTGAGTATGCACCGTTGCCAAAGTTCGTCGTGCCGAGACACCACGTGATGATTGGGTGTGATAAGCTCAACGTTCATCTACAACGGGTGTAAGACAGTTTTACACACGCAGAATACTCAGGTTAAACTTGACGAGCCTAGCATATGTAGATATGGCCTCGGAACACTGAGACCGAAAGGTCGAGCGTGAATCATATAGTAGATATGATCAACATAGTGATGTTCACCATTGAAAACTACTCCATTTCACGTGATGATCGGTTATGGTTTAGTTGATATGGATGACGTGATCACTTAGATGATTAGAGGGATGTCTATCTAAGTGGGAGTTCTTAAGTAATATGATTAATTGAACTTTAATTTATCATGAACCTAGTCCTGATAGTATTTGCATAACTATGTTGTAGATCAATAGCTTGCGATGTAGCTCCCCGTTTATTTTGATATGTTCCTAGAGAAAAACTAAGTTGAAAGATGTTAGTAGCAATGATACGGATTGGATCCGTGATCTGAGGATTATCCTCATTGCTGCATAGAAGAATTATGTCCTTGATGCACCGCTAGGTGACAGTCCGATTGCAGGAGCAGACGCAGACGTTATGAACATTTTGTCAAGCTCGATATGATGACTACTTGATAGTTTAGTGCACCATGCTTTACGGCTTAGAATTGGGGCTTCAAAGACGTTTTGAACACCAAGGATCATATGAGATGTTCCAGGAGTTGAAATTAGTATTTCAGACTCATGCCCATGTCGAAAGGTATGAGACCTTTGACAAGCACTTTGCCTACAAGATGGAGGAGAATAGCTCAGCTAGTGAGCATGTGCTCAGAATGTCTGAGTACTACAATCAGTTGAATCAAGTGGGAGTTAATCTTCCAGATAAGATAGTGATTGACAGAGTTCTCTAGTCACTCTCACCAAGTTACTGGAACTTCGTGATGAACTATAATATGCAAGGGATAACGGAAACGATTCCCAAGCTCTTTGTGATGCTGAAATCGATGAAGGTAGAAATCAAGAAAAGCATCAAGTGTTGATGGTTGACAAGACCACTAGTTTCAAGAAAAGGGCAAAGGGAAGAAGGGGAACTTCAAGAAGAACGGCAAGCAAGTTGCTGCTCAAGTGAAGAAGCCCAAATCTAGACCTAAACCTCAGACTGGGTGCTTCTACTGCAATGGGACTGGTCACTGGAAGCGGAACTGCCCCATGGATAAGAAGGATGGCAAGGTGAACAAACGTATATGTGATATACATGTTATTGATGTGTACCTTACCAGAGCTCGCAGTAGCACCTGGGTATTTGATACTGGTTCTGTTGCTAATATTTGCAACTCAAAATATGGACTACGTATTAAGCGAAGACTGACTAAGGACGAGGTGACGATGTGCGTGGGAAATGGTTCCAAAGTCGATGTGATCGCCGTTGGCACGCTACCTCTACATCTACCTTCAGGACTAGTTTTAGACCTGAATAATTGTTATTTGGTGCCAGCATTGAGCATCAACATTATATCTGGATCTTGTTTGATGCGAGACGGTTATTCATTTAAATCTGAGAATAATGGTTGTTCTATTTATATGAGTAATATCTTTTATGGTCATGCACCCTTGAAGAGTGGTCTATTTGTGTTAAATCGTGATAATAGTGACACACATATTCATAATGTTGAAGCCAAAAGATGCAAAGTTGATAATGATAGTGCAACTTATTTGTGGCACTGCCGTTTAGGTCATATTGGTGTAAATTGCATGAAGAAACTCCATACTGATGGACTTTTGGAATCACTTGATTATGAATCACTTGGTACTTGCGAACCATGCCTCATGGGCAAGATGACTAAAACACCGTTCTCCGGAACAATGGAGCGAGCAACTAACTTGTTGGAAATCATACATACTGATGTATGTGGTCCAATGAATATTGAAACTCGTGGCGGGTATCGTTATTTTCTCACCTTCATAGATGATTTAAGCAGATATGGGTATATCTACTTAATGAAACATAAGTCTGAAACATTTGAAAAGTTCAAAGAATTTCAGAGTGAAGTGGAAAATCATCGTAACAAGAAAATAAAGTTTCTACGATCTAATCGTGGACGAGAATATTTGAGTAACGAGTTTGGTCTACATTTGAAACAATGCAGAATAGTTTCGCAACTCACGCCACCTGGAACACCATAGCGTAATGGTGTGTCCGAACATCGTAATCGTACTTTACTAGATATGGTGCAATCTATGATGTCTCTTACTTATTTACCGCTATCGTTTTGGGGTTATGCTTTAGAGACGGCTGCATTCACGTTAAATAGGGCACCATCAAAATCCGTTGACACGATGCCTTATGAACTATGGTTTGGCAAGAAACCAAAGTTATCATTTCTTAAAGTTTGGGGCTGTGATGGTTATGTGAAAAGGCTTCAACCTGATAAGCTCGAACCCAAGTCGGAAAAATGTGTCTTCATAGGATACCCAAAAGAAACAGTTGGGTACACCTTCTATCACAGATCCGAAGTCAAGACTTTTGTTGCTAAGAATAGATCCTTTCTAGAGAAGGAGTTTCTCTCAAAAGAAGTGAGTGGGAGGAAAGTAGAACTTGATGAGGTAACTGTACCTGCTCCCTTATTGGAAAGTAGTTCATCACAGAAACCGGTTCCTGTGACATCTACACCAATTAGTGAGGAAGCTAATGATGATGATCATGAACCTTCATATCAAGTTACTACTAAACCTCGTAGGTCAACAAGAGTAAGATCCACACCAGCGTGGTACGGAATCCTTTCTGGAAGGCATGTTACTAGACCATGACGAACCTATGAACTATGATGAAGCGATGATGAGCCCAGATTCTGTGAAATGGTTTGAGGCCATGAAATCTGAGATGGGATCCATGTATGAGAACAAAGTATGGACTTTCATTGACTTGCCCGATGATTGGTGAGTCATTAAGAATAAATGGATCTTCAAGAGGAAGAAAGACGCTGATAGTAGTGTTACTATCTACAAAGCTTGAATTGTCGCTAAATATTTTCGACAAGTTCAAGGTATTGACTACGATGAGATTTTCTCACTCGTATCGATGCTTAAAAGTCTGTCCGAATCATGTTAGCAGTTGCCACATTTTATGAAATCTGGCAAATGGATGTCAAAACTGTATTCCTTCATGGATTTCTTAAAGAAGAGTTGTATATGATGCAACCAGAAGGTTTTGTTGATCCTAAAGGTGCTAACAAAGTGAGCATACTCTAGTGATCCATCTATGGACTGGTGCAAGCATCTCGGAGTTGGAATATATGCTTTGATAAAGTGATCAAAGCATATGGTTTTATACAGACTTGCGGTGAAGCCTGTATTTACAAGAAAGTGAGTGGGAGCACTACAACATTTCTGATAAGTATATGTGAATGACATATTGTTGATCAGAAAGACTGTAGAATTTTCTGGAAAGCATAAAGACGTGTTTGAAAGGAGCTTTTCAAAGAAAGACCTCGGTGAAGCTAATTACATATTGAGCATCAAGATCTATAGAGATAGATCAAGATGCTTGATATATTTTTCAATGAGTACATACCTTGACAAGATTTTCAAGTAGTTCAAAATGGAACAGTCAAAGAAGGAGTTCTTGCCTGTGTTGCAAGGTGTGAAGTTGAGTAAAGACTCAAAACCCAACCACGACAGGAAATAGAAAGAGAATGAAAGGTCATTCCCTATGCCTCAGTCATAGGTTCTGTAAAGTATGCCATGCTGTGTACAAGACCTATTGTGTACCTCACCATAAGTTTGGCAAGAGGGTACAATAGTGATCTAGGAGTAGATCACTGGACATCGGTCAAAATTATCCTTAGAGGACTAAGTAAATATTTCTTGGTTATGGAGGTGATAAAAGAGTTCATCGTAAAGAGTTACATCGATGCAAGCGTTTTACATCGATCTAGATGACTCTAAGTCTCGATTTAGATACATATTGAAAGTGGCAGCAATTAGCTAGAGTAGCTCCGTGCAGACCATAGTAGACACAGAAATTTGCGAAATACATACGGATCTGAATGTTGCAGACCCATAGACTAAACTTCTCTCACAAGCAAAACATGATCACTCTTTGGGTGTTAATCACATAGCGATGTGAACTAGATTATTGACTCTATTAAACCCTTTTGGTATTAGTCACATGGAGATGTGAACTAATCACATAAAGATATGAACTAGATTATTGACTCTAGTGCAAGTGGGAGACTGGAGGAAATATGCCCTAGAGGCAATAATAAAGTTATTATTTATTTCCTTATATCATGATAAATGTTTATTATTCATGCTAGAATTGTATTAACCGGAAAAATGATACATGCGTGAATACATAGAGAAACAGAGTGTCACTAGTATGCCTCTACTTGACTAGCTCGTTGATTAAAGATGGTTATGTTTCCTAGCCATAGACATGAGTTGTCATTTGATTAACGGTATCACATCATTAGGAGAATGATGTGATTGACTTGACCCATTCCGTTAGCTTAGCACTTGATCGTTTATTATGTTGCTATTGCTTTCTTCATGACTTATACATGTTCCTATGACTATGAGATTATGCAACTCCCATTTATCCGACGAACACTTTGTGTGCTACCAAACATCACAACGTAACTGGGCGATTATAAAGGTGCTCTACAGGTGTCTCCGAAGGTACTTGTTGAGTTGGCGTATTTCGAGATTAGGATTTGTCACTCCGATTGTCGGAGAGGTATCACTGGGCCCACTCGGTAATGCACATCACTATAAGCCTTGCAAGCATTGTAACTAATGAGTTAGTTGTGGGATGATGTATTCCGGAATGAGTAAAGAGACTTGCCGGTAACGAGATAGAACTAGGTATTGAGATACCGACGATCGAATCTCGGGCAAGTAACATACTGGTGACAAAGGGAACAACATATGTGGGAGCCAATATGAGCATCCAGGTTCCACTATTGGTTATTGACCGGAGACGTGTCTCGGTCATGTCTACATAGTTCTCGAACCCGTAGGGTCCGCACGCTTAAAGTTCGGTGACGATCGGTATTATGAGTTTTTGTGTTTTGATGTACCGAAGGTAGTTCGGAGTCCCAGATATGATCACAGACATGACGAGGAGTCTCAAAATGGTCGAGATGTAACGATCGATATATTGGACGACTATGTTCGGACACCGGAAAGGTTCCGGAAGGTTTCGGACATATACCGGAGTACCATGGGTTACCGGACCCCCCCCCCCCCCCGGGGGCGGGGGGCTTAATGGACCTACATGGGCCTTAGTGAAAATACAGGGCAGCAAGGGGAGTGTGGGGCGCACCCCCCGACTCCCAAATCGAATTGGTTTAGGGCAAGGGGGGTCGGCCCCTCTTTCCTTCTCCTCCTCTCCCTTTCCTCCCACTCTCCTACTGCTACTAGGAAAAGGAAAAGTAGGACTACCTCTTGGCACACCTCTCCTTGGCCGGCCGCCTCCTCCCCTTGCTCCTTTATATATGGGGCAGGGGGCACCCCATAGACACAGCAATTGATCATTGATCTCTTAGCCGTGGGCGGTGCCCCCCTCCACCATAATCCACCTCGATCATATCATAGCGGTGCTTAGGCGAAGCCCTGCGTCGCTAGCATCATCATCACCGTCACCATGCCGTCGTGCTGACGAAACTCTCCTATGAAGCTTTGCTGCATCGGAGCTCGCGGGACGTCATCGAGTTGAACGTGTGCAGAACTCGGAGGTGCCGTGCGTTCGGTACTTGGATCGGTCCGATCGTGAAGACGTACGACTACATCAATCACGTTGTGATAACGCTTCCGCATTCGGTCTACGAGGGTATGTAGACACACTCTCCCTTCTCGTTGCTATGCATCACCATGATCCTGTGTGTTCGTAGGAATTTTTTGAAATTACTACGTTCCCCAACAACCTGCGCTACAACTAACCAAAAAACCAATGCTACTAGTAGCCATTTCCCTAGTAGTGTAGTGTTGATTACTCATTGTAGTTGATGCTACTTAGTTTATTTGGTGGAAGATCATATGTTCAGATCCTTAATGATATTCATTACCCCTCTAATTATGAACATGAATATGCTTTGTGAGTAGTTACGTTTGTTCTTGAGGACATGAGAGAAGTCTTGTTATAAGTAATCATGTGAATTTTGTATTCATTCGATATTTTGATGAGATGTATGTGTCTTTCCTCTAGGGGTGTTATGTGAATGATGACTACATGACACTTAACCAAGATTTGGGCCTAGGGGAAGGCATTGGGAAGTAATAAGTAGATGATGGGTTGCTAGAGTGATAGAAGCTTAAACCCTAATTTATGTGTTGCTTCGTAAGGGGCTGATTTGGATCCACAGGTTTCATGGTATGGTTAGATTTATCTTAATTCTTCTTTTGTAGTTGCAGATGCTTGCGAGAGGGGTTAATCATAATTGGGAGGCTTTCCCAAGTAAGGGAAGCACCCAAGCACCGGTCCACCCACATAACAAATTATCAAAGTAACGAACGTGAATCATATGAGCATGATGAAAACTAACTTGACAATAATTCCCTTGTGTCCTCGGGAGCACTTTGCTTCATATAAGAGTTCGTCCAGGCTTATCCTTTGTTACAAAAAGGATTGGGCCACCTTGCTGCACCTTAGTTACATTTGTTACTTGTTACCCGTTACACATTATCTTATCACAAAACTATCTGTTACCGATAATTTGAGTGCTTGCAGAGAATAGCTTGTTGAAAACCGCTTGTCATTTCCTTCTGCTCCTCATTGGGTTCGACACTCTTACTTATCGAAAGGACTACTATAGATCCCCTATACTTGTGGGTCATCAATCTCTTTTCTAGCACTGTTGCTAGGGAGTGAAGCGCCTTTGGTGAGTGGAATTTGGTAAGGAAAAATTTATATTACGTGCTAAAATTTACTGTCACTTGTTACTATGGAGAATCATCCTTTGAGGGGCTTGTTCAGGGTATCTTCACCTTAGTCGATAGATCAAGAAGTTTCTCCTCAACCTACTGAACCTACTGAAAATATTTATTATGAAATTCCTTCAGGTATGATAGAGAAACTGCTGGCTAATCCTTATGCAGGAGATGGAACACTACATCCTGATATGCATCTAATCTATGTGGATGAAGTTTGTTGATTATTTAAGCTTGCAGGTTTTCCCGAGGATGAAGTCAAGAAGAAGGTCTTCCCTTTATCTTTGAAGGGAAAGGCATTGACATGGTATAGGTTATGTGATGATATTGGAGCTTGGAACTACAACCGATCGAAATTGGAATTTCATCAGAAGTTTTATCCCATGCATCTAGTTCATTGTGATCGAAATTATATATATAATTTTTAGCCTCGTGAAGGAGAAAGTATATCTCAAGATTGGGGGAGGCTTAAGTTAATGTTATATTCATGCCCCACTCATGAGCTCTCCAGAGAAATTATTATTCGGAACTTTTATGCTCGGCTTTCTCGTAATGATCAATCCATGCTTGATACGTCTCCATCGCATCTACTTTTCCTAACGCTTTTCCTCTTGTTTTGGACTCTAATTTGCATGATTTGGATGAAACTAACCCGAATTGAGGCTGTTTTTAGCAGAACTACCATGGTGTTGTTTTTAGGCAGAAATAAAAGTTCTTGGATTGGAACGAAACTTTGTGAGGAATTTTTATACAATAAAAGATAATTTTTGGAGACAAGAACCACCGGAGGGGGGCACCTAGATGGGCACAATCCACCAAGGCGCCGCCCTCCAGCCGCGCCCAGGTGGGTTGTCCCCACCTGGTGGCCCCGCGGACCTCAACCCTGATACTATAAAATCACATATTCGGAGAGAAAAATCAAGGAGAAAGAATTATCGCATTTCACGAGATGGAGCCACCGCCACCTCCCGTTCTTCAACAGGAGGCCAAATTTGAAGTCCATTTGCGGCTCTAGAGAGGGGGATCTTCGATCTTCGTCATCACCAACCCTTCTCCATCAGCAATTCCATGATGCTCCCCACCGCGAGTGAGTAATTCCTTCGTAGGCTCGCTGGTCAGTGAGGAGTTGGATGAGATTCATCATGTAATCGAGTTAGTTTTGTTAGGGCTTGATCCCTAGTATCCATTATGTTCTGAGATCGATGTTGCCATGACTTTGTCATGCTTAATGCTTGTCACTTTGGGCCCGGGTGCCATGATTTCAGATCTAAACCATTTATGTTATCACCATTATATCTATGTTCTAGATCCGATCTTGCAAGTTATAGTCACCTATTACGTGTTATGATCCATAAACCCTAGAGTGACAGAAGTTGGGATATTTTCTGATGATGACCGTCATTTGAGGAGTTCATGTATTCACTGTGTGTTAATGCTTTGTTCCTATTCTCTATTAAAAGGAGGCCTTAAGATCCCTTAGTTTCCAATAGGACTCCGCTGCCATGAGAGGGTAGGACAAAAGATGTCATGCAAGTTCTTTCCATAAGCACGTATGACTATTTATGGAATACATGCCTACATTATATTTATGAACTGGAGCTAGTGCCGTATCGCCCTAGTTATGACTGTTATATGATGAATATCATCCAACGAGTTCACCGATCCAATGCCTACGAATTTCTCTTATATTGTTCCTGCTAAGTTACTACTGCTACTGTTACTATTGCACTTGCTACAAAATCATTGCCATCACTATTACTGTTACTACTGTTGTTGCTACTACTATCAAAACTATCATACTACTTTGCTACTAATCACTTTGCTGTAGATAATTAATCTCCAGGTGTGTTTGAATTGACAACTCAGCTGCTAATACTAGCAAATATTCTTTGGCCCCCCTTGTGTCGAATCAATAAATTTGGGTTGAATGCTCTACCCTTGAAAACTCTTGCGATCCCCTATACTTGTGGGTTATCAAGACCTTTTTCTAGTGCCCTTGCCGGGGAGCATAGATATATTTATTGAGTCACTTGGGATTATTATCAAATTATCACTATGAAGAATCTGAAGGATGCTAAGACTAAGATTTTTCCCTCTAAGACGAGGGGAGGTAAGGAACTGCCATCTAGATCTACATTTGATTCACCTTCTATTATAAGTAGACTTGCAACACCACCAGATGCTATTAATCTTGATATGTCGCAAGTTATTATTGATGCTACTTCTGCTATGAATGATACTCATGATGATGCCAGTACCTTGCTTGATGATAATGTGCCACTAGGTGAATTTCGTGATGAACAAATTTCTAAAACTAAAGCTTTTGAGAATGCCGAAACTAATGGAATTATTGAAACTAATGAAGAGCTTGAAACTGAAAGTCTTGAAACACCTATTAGATCTAGTTCTCCTAGATATGAATTGGCTAAGATACAGGAAGGTTATGTTATGGATGAGGAGACAACTAGAGACTTTCTTGCTTGTAATGACAGGGATGATCTTAAGAAATTATTATGCAAACTGAAAGAAAAATCTTTGAATGCTACAATGAAATGTGATCCTAAGTTTGCTACTTCACCTATGTTTGTTGATGATAAGGATTATGAATTCTCTATTGACCCAAAGTTAATTACTTTGGTTGAATCTGATCCTTTCCATGGTTATGAAACTGGAATTGTTGTGGCACATCTTACTAAGTTAAATGACATAGCCACCCTTTTTGCTCATGATGAGAAGATTCGCTATTATTATATTCTCAAACTATTTCCGTTCTCATTAAAGGGTGATGCTAAGACTTGATATAATACTCTTGCTCCTAGTTGTGTGCGTAGTCTCCAGGATATGATTTATTACTTCTCTGGAAAATATTTTCCTGCTCATAAGAAACAAGCTGCCTTATATGAAATATTTAATTTTGTGCAAATTGAAGAAGAGAGTCTCCCACAAGCTTGGGGGAGGCTTCTCCAATTTCTTAATGCTTTGCCTGACCATCCTCTTAAGAAAAATGAAATATTTGATATCTTCTATAATGGACTAATCGATGCTTCCACTACTGCAGGATGCTGCTAACGCGACACTACGATCAGAGACCCTTCGACGAAACTGTGTGTGATGCAATAATCGCAAACGTGGTGTAAAAAACCCGTCAAAAAGGTGCAAATGTTTGCGATGACGGATGCATCAAGCATAGTTTGGATTTTAGTTGCGTGTGTGATGCAGGGCATACGGTTCAGTTCAATTAACTGTTTGCGATGAGGAGGAACAAAAGAAACGGGCAGCCAGATGAAGGTGTGTGCGATATATAGCATAAGGTTCACTCGGATGAACTGTTTGTGATTAGGCAACACAAAAGAAACGGTCAGCCAGATCAAGGTGTGTGCGATATACGGCATGCGGTTAACTCGGCCTTGTCGCCAGTGTGTGACCTCTGTAGCAACCGTTCACTCCCCACTAGCCTCTTCTTGTACCGTGGCAACCGTCCACCGCCTCTTTGCCTTTCCCTCTTGATTAGAAACTGTTGTCGCATGCTCTTCCTCCCTCTATTTGCCTTCACCCTTCCTTCTGCCATTGTTTGATCGTCTTCTCCATGGAGGGAACAGGCCAGAAATGACCTTGTTATTCTTGCCCCGATCTGAAAGATGACGTGGTGGAGGAACTCATTGATCGGTGCGACGTCATCACCTTGGCAAGCATGAAAGGTTCATTCAAGTCCATTCTTGACTCAACAAATAACATCACTGCAAAGAACCCAAGGGTTCAGGAGCGTTTTGATATCCCCTATCTTCTTCGCCATGACACTGGTCGCCGGCGTGGGGACGACGGAAGTGTCGCCTTGTGCAAGTTGATGGCGCTTGATAATGATATGTGTGATGTTAAGATGCCATGGCTTGAGGGTAAGGCTTGGGCAGGCGCAAATGGAGATTGGGTTGTTTATATTGGGTATAACTACGAGTGGGAACTTGTGAATGTGTACACTCGTCACCGGGTTCCACTTCCAAAAATCACAGACTGCCCTAAGGTTGAGCACAAAGATGATCTACGTACGTTCAAATACGATCATGGTGACTGTCATCTACGGAAGATAAATTTGTCGAGTTCCCAACCCCTCTTAGGATTACAAGAACTATGAAGTTGTTGCTATCTTTGACAAGCTTGTTACCATCCTTACTTCCACGCCTTGATGGATAATGCTCAAAAATCAATTTTTGTACACGGATGAGTACTGTGATGCAATTCAATACGAGGGTCTTGTGTTCGTTGCCACCACTTGTGGAACTATTTTTGCATGGAATCCTTATGGTTTCAGTACGTTTGTCTTCCACCATAATTATAATTGTTTCATCCACATGCATGCGGGTTAGCTAGTTTCCCTTTACTAATTAACCTTCTTGTGTTTCCAAGGTCCTGTGAACATTCCACCACCTATACTTGAAAATTTTTATAACCAAGGGGGAGATGACGATGGTGATGATCATGAGCACGAGGACGAGGAGGACCTATATACTCAGTGGTGCCTGGCAACTTATTACAATGGATCACCTCTTCTTGTATGTATACAGGGCACTGCTGATGTTACTAAGGAAGCAGGTGTTGTCTCCCATGGTCGCACTCTCCGGACCTATTCCAACATCCGTTCCAGGGTATTCGGGATGGATACTAGTGTACTAGCGCCAACACCTTCTCCCTGTTTCAGTATTGATAGTCTTGGAGAAAACTCGCTCTTCCTTGGACAAAGCTATACAATGACAGTGAAAGGCGATCCAGCTGCTGTTGACACAACGTTACTACCATTTATGATAAGCAACTGTATCTATACCTCGGACATTGCTATGGTTCCCTACCCTGTCTATCACAATATGCATCCTGATATAGGCCGCTTCAGCCTGGATGATCAGTGCTGCATTGGTCTCGAGATTGACAATAGTTGGCCCTTCCCAGAGAATCAGTTATGGTTCAAAGCAAGCGTTTCCAACACCGAGGATTGCTTGAGCTAAAGTTCATTTCATTGCTTTGTTATTTGTTGTGTGAGAGGATGGCAACTGGTGCTGCTGAGAGGTAGCGGTTGACGGTAGCGTCCCATGCCGCTAAGGAGGGCGCGTGCATGGGCACGAGCGCGGTGGGTGCAGCCAAATGCACGGGGACCGGCGCCGCGGTGGGTGGAGGGGCGCACACGGGCACGAGCACGGGCGCGGCGGGTGCAACCAAACGCACGGGGACCGGCGCCACGGTGGGTGGAGGGGCGCGGACAGGCACGGGTGTTGGCGCTGGCATGTACACGAGCTCGCGCGTGTCCGCGGAGACCTCATCGACGCCCATGGCTTCCATCTTTGCGATAGTGCTCGACGACCAGCCCGTCAATGCTACAGGGATGGTCGCTGGCGCGGGCGTGGGGATGGGAGCTGGGACGGGAGCGGGGGCAGCAATGGCCGCGGCCAGCTCGTTCGGGGCCATGTCCATGAGGCCCCATTCCTCTTTATTTTTTATCTCCTCCGGCTCGGATTCGACTTCACCAAACTTGAAGACTATTGGCAGATGATCATTCTGCGCGATGGCGTTGGTGGAGGTCTGCGGGAGGGAGGGGAATGAGAGGCGAACAGTAAGGCTGCCTGTATTAAACAGCAGCTCGGGCGCCATTAATGGAGAGGAAAGCGGGCAGCCATCGAAGTCAAAGGGCTCGATTCCTAGTGAGCCTAGGCAGCATACAACTCGCATGCTTCCTGGTGAGCCTGCGCATTGGAGGACAGCTTGCACGCCTCTCGGTCAGCCTGTGCACGAGACTCCGCTCACATGTCTCCTGTTCAGTCAAGCAGCTGTCCGCACGACACCTCCTATAGACATTAAAACGAAGACATGTGGTGTCACATGAATGGTTAACAGAACATACACAATTTGAATTATACAAACATTTGAGATATTAAAGTGGTAGCTATTTTTTCAAAATGCCTTTGTTGGTCGTTATTCGAGTGCACCTTCTCTCAAAATGGACACGAAAAATACCACAGCATGTCGGATGCCATTCCATGATAGCATGCCAAGTTTCATGAATTTCAGACGAGTTTTTGATTTACTAGAATTTTAAAAAAAGTATCTCAATGTTTTGCCAGCAATCAACGGTGCCCTGGTGTTTGAAACTCATTCCCATTTCTTTCATGGGATCTAAGCATGCACCCAAGGACACAGATTTGATTTTCCAACCAATTTATATGCACTGGAGCATGTGCATGTAGTTAAAATTTGAATTATGCACATAAAATACCTAGAAAACCCAGTTAATGTATAAAAATGTCGAAATGAATCCCGAAAAATTCCAAAATTGAGCACAACACTCCTGTTGTTCTGTGTTGACATGAGAAATTTTTTGACAGCAATAAGAGGCAATGGATATCGTTTCATCCCCAAAGGTGGGACGTTCCCTACTGAAACCATCAGGCTTGTTGTGAGAAGCTCTGGTTGAGAGAAGCATATCCCCAAACCTGCCCTAAATGAGACAAAAAATTTACCATGGCATGTTGATGCCGCTCCATGATAGCATGCCAAGTTTCATGAATTTCAGACGAGCTTTGGATTTACTAGAATTTAAAAACCAGGTATCTCAGTGTTTGCGGCCGAGTGACGGTGGCAGGGTGTGTGACATTCATTCCCATTTCTTGCATGGGACCTAACCATGCAACAAAGGACACATATTTGAATTTTCAACTAATTTATATGCATTAGAGCATGTTCCTGTAGTTCAAATTTGAATTATGCACATGAATGCATAGAAAACTCAGTTAATGTATAAAAATGTCCAAGCGAACCCCGAAAAATCCCAAAAATTGAGACAACACTCGTGTTGTTCTATGTTGACATGAGAAACATTTTGAAAGTAAGAAGAGGCAACAAATATCGTTTCGTCCCCCAAGGTGTCACGTACCCTACCGAAACCATAAGGCTTGTGGTGAGAGAAGCTCTGGTTTCTGAGAAGCTTATACCCACACTTGCCCCAAATGGGACAATATTTTTTCCACAGCATGTCGGTGCCATTCCATCACATCATGGCAAGTTTCATGAATTTCAGACGATTTTTCGATTTACTAGAATTTTAAAACCATGTATCTCAATGTTAGCGGCCGAGCGACAATGTCAAGGTCTTTGACATTCGTTCTCATTTCTTGCATGTGACCTAATCTTGCAACCAAGGGCAAACATTTGATTTTGAAACACGTTTTATGGACTGGAGCATCTGCATGTAGTTGAATTTTCAATTATGCACATAAATGCCTAGAAAACTCAATTAACGTATAAAAATGTCCAAAGATCCCCAAAAAATCCAAAATTTAACAAGACACTCATGTAGTTCTATGTTGACACCAGGAAAAAATTAGAAAGGAAGAAGAGGCGATGAATATCGTTTTGTCCACAAAGGTGGCATGTTTCCCTAACGGAACCATGAGGCTTTCTTGTGAGAAGCTCTGCTTTGTGAGAAGCTTATACCACAACCTACTCCAAATGGGACAATATTTTTTACCCCAGCATATTGATGCCATTCCATGATAGCATGCCAAGGTTCATGAATTTCAGATGGGTTTTGGATTTACTAGAATTACAAAAGCAAGTCCCTCAAGATTTGCCGGAGAGCCTCTGTGTCGTGGTGTTCGAAATTCATTCCCATTTCTTGCATGGGACATAAGCATAAACCCATGGACACATATATGATTTTAGAACACATGTTGGTGCATCGGAGCATGTGCATGTGCTTGAATTTTGAATTGTGCACATGAAATGGCTAGAAAACCAATTTAATGTATAAAATTCCAAATGAACCCTAAATAATTCCAATTTTTTACGACACCCATAGTTGCATGTTCACTGTAGATAAAAGGTCTAGCAATTCAAACACCGTCCATTGCCGCTGTGACCCCATTATGTAATTCAAATCAAGACGAAAAATCAAGTAGATCCCACGTAGTTTATTATCACCAACCGTGTGAGATGCAGTACAAAATATCTTGGAGCACCGTCGGAGTATAGTACACCTACGGCTTACGCGAGAAGGTGCGACGGCTACGGTCCACAGCCCACTCTCAATAAGGGACCGTGTCTAATGACACGTTGCGCGCCAATTTTTTTGTTGAAGCGATTCCAAATTTTCGGCTTCTGCGGAAATATCTACCTCCCCCTCCCCCTTACCAAAAGCCACATATCCCCTGTTTCCGCCCTCCTTTCCAAGTTGAAACCTTCACTCCTTGCTTGCAGCGCCGCCTCCTCGCTGGCGACCCTCCTTCACGCTGCTCGGCCTCGCCTATCCAGGCAGGTAATCCACACCTGACCCCCATCCTCCTCCTTTCACATCCCACATGCCTCGACCGCCGGCATGACACCTTCCACCCAAATCACTGACGCCTCCACAAAATAAGCGCCGCTCTAAGTCATGATGCACGCAGTATAGCCAGGATCTCAAGGAGCATTTGGTAACGGAGAAGCAAATCGCAGACGCACGTGCAGATGAGGTCGCGATGGCTGCCATTCGTGCCGACCCCCGGATCTTGGAGGAGCACCTCGCTGTCGAGGCCACCGTTGACGCCTCGCGCGCCGACGCCGCAACGCGGTTGTCTACTTTAAACGACAGTTTGTGGCATTTTATCGAGGCCACCCTTGGTGCCTTCTATGAAAACTACGAGGTGTTTTCTCAGCGTGCACGTGTTTACCTCATCTCGAGAGCCAGCAGCACTACAAAAAAAGACACATCCATGACATTTTGGGCTGAACGAATTTTTTTCTGTCATGCTTAGGACACTTCTATGACGATAATTGTGACAAAACCCGGTATCATCATAGATGTGGTGGGCTCCTACTTCTATGACAAAAAATCATGACAAAAATGGGCTTTTCGTCCTAGGCAGGCCAGAGACATAGCTGCATGGCATTCTTTGGGCCGTCCATGATGGAAAAAATCATGGTAGAAGCGAGGGAGTGGAAAATATCGGGGAGTTCCCGGTTACGGTGGGTGGTCGGCGGCTGAGCGATGCGCGTTTCTCTCATACACGTACACGCGTGGGTGCGAAGCGTTTGGATCTAACTAAACCCGAGGAGGCGTTCGCCTACTGAACTCGAGTGATTGCACTGCAGGCTACACGTTACTAAACCCGAGCAATCGATCGATCTAGCTGTTAACTAAACCCGATCGAGCGATTCCTTCGCTACTACTGGTAACTGAAGCCGATCGAACCTGCTACCTCCTTCCATTAATGAATAGTGAGTGTTGTTGGGGGTGGGATGAACAGTTTGTGAGGGGTTGGATGAACAGGACCCGTGGTAGTAGAGACCGTTGCCGTTGGATGAACAAGACCCTGATCGAGCCGGTTGGGGTGGATGAACAGGACCCCGTGGAGGGCTGGATGAATAGGACCCTATGAAGGGCTGGTTGAACAGTAGCCGGTGGAGGGCTGGATGAATAGTAGCCCGTGGAGGGGTGGTGGAACAGGACACCGTGGAAACGGCTAGTTGAACAGTAGTCGATCGAGGAGCGGTGGAGGCTGGATGAACATGAGCCCGTGGATGAACAGTCACAGGTGGAGGCTAGAGCAGGTCGACGGTGGATGAATAGTAGCCCATGGAGGCTGGAGGAGGTCGATGGTGGAGATGAACACTAGCCCGTGGAGTCCCGTTTTACGGTATGCCACACCCCTACCGATGAATAGGACCCCTATTTCGACTGTAGCGCTCCAACACAAGTCAGTTTCCTTCGCTTTGCAGTACGCCACACCCCTCTCGATCAACAGAACCCCGTTTCGACCGTAGGATGTCCAAGATAAGTCCGTTTCCTCCATTTTGCGGTACGCCAGACCCCTCCCGATGAACAGGATCGCGTTTCGACCGTGGCCGGTCAAACACAATGTCGTTTCCTCCGTTCTGCAGTACGCCAGGCCTCATTTCGATCGGCTGTTCCGTCCAACCTGGTTGGCTCCTGATGAACACGACGCATTCTGTTTCCGCCCGATGAACATGACAATGCAGTTTCTCTATTCCGACCCAACCATGTACACGAGCCCTGGCCGTACGTATGCGCGAGTAGGTGTTCGAGACCCCGCCCGTATGTACGTACGTGGCCGTATTTACTTTCTTGCAGCCTGGCTGTACGTACGTGTACACGATATTAATGGAACTGCGTGACATGATATGTGCGCGCCTCTACTATGACACGTGAGCACCTATACTACGACACGTGCCCTTCCTCGCTGCAGCCTGCAGACAGACCAATCGTATTTACATACATGTTCGCGACCAGAATGACAATGCTACGTATGCTTCGACCAGGTGGGTCCCGACTGTCAAGGATGATAAGGAGGCACTTCCTTGCATGCAAATATGTAGCTGGTGGGTCCTAGCAGTCAGGGGGGAAACATTTTTTTCATGAAATACGGTGGCCCGTCCGGTGGGTCCCTGTTGTCAGGTGGAGGAATCATTATTTTGCGTGTAAAAAGGAGGCACTTCCTTGCTGCGGCCGTGGACCCAGCTATCAGCCTCTCCACATACAGTACTCTTCCGATGGAAGTCATTCCTTGACCACATTGACCACGCCATGCTGAGAGCACCAAGGCAATGGACAACGGCGAGGCCTAGGAAGGGGACGACGCGGAGCCGGGGAAGACGCGGCAGTGGATGCCCACGCAGAGAGGAGTACGAGGTTGACTAGTTCGGCTGCGGTGTGAGGCTGCCGTCGCCGCAGGTCCTGGCTAGTGGTCGGAGTAGTAGGGGGCGGTGAGGCCTTTGCAGCAACATAGCTGACCACGAGAGGCAGGAGCACGCGGCACGACCGGCGCTAGTTTGGGTGGCTGGAGCAAGAAGACCAGAGGTTGAAGAAGCACTACGGCCGTTGGATGGACATCGTACGGTCACTGCAGCTAGAATCGTTCATGTTGACTAAGTTGACAAAGCCCTCCATCCGCGTCAACTTAGTAGGCCGACGAGTCAGCCTCCTGATACGTCTCCAACGTATCTATAATTTTTTATTGTTCCATGCTATTATATTATCTGTTTTGGATGTTTAATGGGCTTTAATTTACCTTTTTATATTATTTTTGGGACTAACCAACTAACGAAAGGCCCAGTGCAAATTGCTATTTTTTGCCTATTTCAGTGTTCCGCAGAAAAGGAATATCAAATGGAATCCAAACAGAATGAAACCTTCGGGGAGTTATTTTTGGAACAAACTTGATCCAGGAGACTTGGAGTAGCCGTCAAGAAAGAAGCAAGGAGGCCACGAGGCAGGGGGCGCGCCTAGGGGGCAGGCGTGCCCCCCACCCTCATGGGCCCCTCGCAGCTCCACCGACGTACTTCTTCCTCCTATATATACCCATATACCCCAAAAATATCAAGGAGCACCATGAAACCCTATTTCCACCGCCGCAACCTTTTGTACCCAAGAGATCCCATCTTGGGGCCTTTTCCGGAGCTCCGTCGGAGGGGGAATCGATCACGGAGGGCTTCTACATCAACACCATAGCCTCTCCGATGATGTGTGAGTAGTTTACCATAGACCTTCGGGTCCATATTTATTAGCTAGATGGCTTCTTCTCTCTCTTTGGATCTCAATACAAAGTTCTCCTCGATCTTCTTGGAGATCTATTAGATTTAATTCTTTTTACGTGTGTTTGTCGAGATCCGATGAATTGTGGGTTTATGATCAAGATTATCTATGAACAATATTTGATTCTTCTCTGAAATCTTTTATGTATGATTTGTTATGTTTGCAAGTCTCTTTGAATTATCAGTTTGGTTTGGCCTACTAGATTGATCTTTCTTGCAATGGGAGAAGCGCTTAGCTTTGGGTTCAATCTTGCGGTGTCCTTTCCCAGTGATAGCAGGGGCAGCAAGGCACATATTCTATTGTTGCCATCGAGGATAAAAAGATGGGGTTTATACCCTATTGCTTGAGTTTATCCCTCTACATCATGTCATCTTGCCTAATGTGTTACTCTGTTCTTATGAACTTAATACTCTAGATGCATGCTGGATAGCGGTCGATGTGTGGAGTAATAGTAGTAGATGCATAATCGTTTCGGTCTACTTGTCGCGGACGTGATGCCTATATACATGATCATGCCTAGATATGCTCATAATTATGCACTTTTCTATCAATTACTCGACAGTAATTTTTTTAACCATCGTAATACTTATGCTATCTTGAGAGAAGCCACTAGTGAAACCTATGGCCCCTGGGTCTATTTTCCATCATATAAGTTTCCAATCTATTTTACTTTGCAATCTTTACTTCCAATCAATGTCATAAAAACACAAAAACAATTTATCTTATTATCTCTATTAGATCTCACATTCGTAAGTGACCGTGAAGGGATTGACAACCCCTTTATCGCGTTGGTTGCTAGGTTCTTGTCTGTTTGTGCAGGTACGAGGGACTTGCATGTAGTCTCCTACTGGATTGATACCTTGGTTCTCAAAAACTCTGCATCACTGGTTCCTCTTCAAGGGAAAACCAGCGCAGTGCTCAAGAGGTGGCACCTCCCACTATGGTGGGTCCTAGCTAGCAGGGGGAGTATTCATTTTTTGTGCGTAAAATGGATGCACTTTCTTGCGTGCAAAGATATAGTTGGTGGGTCTCAGCTGTCAGCGGGGGGGATGCTTTTTTCATGAAATACAGAGGCCCTTCCAGTGGGTCTCAGATGTCAGGTGGAGGAATCATTATTTTGCGCCTAAAAAGAGGCATTTCCTTATGCGCGGCCATGGACCAAGCTATCAGCCTCTCCACGTACAGTCCACTTCTGATGGATGTCTTTCATTGACCATGTTGACCACGCCACACCAAGAGCACCAGGGCGGTGGACGACGGCGAGGCCTATGAAGGGAATGACATAGAGCCGGGGAAGACACGGTAGTGGTTGCCCACACGGTGGGGTGTACGAGGGTTGACTGGTTTGGCTGCCGTCGCCAAAAAATAATAGGAGGTGTGGGTGAGTAGAGGGATAGCCAGGCCAGGGATGCAAGTATGGTGGGGCCGTGAGGCCTGCCCGGCAACACAGCGGCCACGGGAGGCAGGAGCAGGCGGTGCCACCGGCGCTGGTTTGGGTGGTTGGAGCAGGAAGATCAGAGACTGAAGAAGCACGATTGTCATTACATTGACATCTAATGGTGTGACGCTGGTAGAGTCAATTGTTGACTAAGTTTCTTTTTTGAGATGACATGAACTTAGTAGGCCCACAAGTCAGCCTCCAAATCTGTGGCAGACAACATAGAGCCAATTTGCTATTTTTTTAATAATTTGCAACCCATTTGCTAATTCTTAAGTAATTTATTACAGCCCATTTTTTGACCACGGTCAAAAAGTTCAACCTTATTTTGCATATTTCGGTGGAGTCCGAACTATTGTAATCCCGAAATGATAAACTTTTATTTTTTAAGAACTTATTGATTTGGCAAAAAAAACCTTTTTGTTTTTGTATGCAAATAAGACGTGGGACAATTGAGTTGGTTTAAGGGAAAACCGGTGGTAAAAAAATCAGTGCTGGGAGGGAAAACAAAAAAATAAGGATGTAAATATGAAAAGGGAACTTTATGTATTTTCAATATAATGATGCGTGTATATGAACTAGTAAACCTATCGATAGAGATTAGAAAACGGAAGTAGGACATGGCATTTCAAGAGGAAAATAGAATTGGGTTGTGTGTTTGATTGAGTAAAAAAACTGCCTGCGCATGTTCTAAGACAAAATATAACTAATGCTGGCGGTCCAGAGGCCAGTAGATACCTTCTGGATCTTTGTGCCCCATTGTCGTCATGGGTTGGGCCTGTTAAAAACAAAACCAAGCCTGTGCAGTCTACAGCCTAGCTGAAACTTGCTCGACCTGAAAAACCAATATACCTGCTCAATAAATGAGAGAATTCTGCAAGTACAGATTGATAACTAGGATCCAGCAGGTATTTTGTTTTTTCATCGTGATAATAAGTGCATGCACTTGTTTCAAAAAAATTGGAGAACTGAGAATTCGAACGGCAAGTGCTTATGCTACCCATCAAATAAAAATCAGGTGCCTGAAAATTCATTTCGAAACAAATGATTCAGCTTTATATCCACGTCGACCCTCGGCATGACGGTTGGAGGAAAATGCCAAGTTCATACCGAAAGATCGCTAACAACAATACCAATTTGCAGACGACCAGGTAGTACAAGTACCAATAACAAATTAACTTATAATCTTTTTAGTCCTGGCCCTAGTGTTCGTATGGTAGAAAATCTTGCAGAGGACCATCTCCCACTCCTTCTCTTGCTCCAGGTCCCCGAGGTGGTACTGGTGCATCACCCAGTTGGTCCTCTCCTGGTCGAAGTTCTTGTTGGTGTGCAGCACCAGAACCTTTTTGCTGCCCATCTGCCGGCCGTTGACCATCACCGGCAAGGTATTGCCGGTCTTGTGCCACATCGCGTGCATGCCGCACTCTGATTGTATATTGCTACGCGTCCATGTGCCCCTTTTGAACTTCCTGGAGTTGCGTTGGAAGAAATGCTTGCTTAGGCCACTCAGTGTGATACCTGAAGTATTGTTGAATACAGGTTTTAGTGTGCGTACTTGGCATTTTCATAACATCTTTGGCATGTTGCAGTCACTTGTTTCACTTTTTATTAACTGTCAAATTGTAATTGCTTCACTAGGTCTGTGTCTAAAAATAAAATAGAGCTATAAACAAAGGAATTTGTTTGTTCAAGTAGACGGCCGATCGTTGTCTTACCTGGAAGTTTGTCAGCATTGGTGTAGCATATGCCGTGCTCGCTGTCGATGGTTGCCATGAACCAATCAATGAGAGGGTGAGATCTCACGCTGTCAGCACTCACTTTGCCCTAAAGGTGCTCAATCAGTTCTTGATCCGTGGGATCGAACTTGTCGCTAGCCGACAGAACCGGCCAATCCTTCTTGGACTTGCATCGGTTAATTCCAGTTATATGGTACTCAATGTATGACCAATCGACTATTTTAAGTGAATGATGAAACATTTCGACAGCTAAGTGGTAATCCAAATCTGAAGTCCACAATACCCGAACACGCCGCTGGGACTCTTGTGTCACCTCACACGCAGCGTGTTGTCACGTGAATTCAATGTGAGGGCATGATGAATAATTTGACGGATGTATACTAGTACTGCTACTGAACTACTTACTAGTCGTATTTAGTGTCACATTTTAACCATAGGTTTAACTAGCAAAATGTCAATGCATGTCACCGAAAATTATACCATTGGAAACTATGTTCAAATATGAATCAAACGATATAATTTTTTGTGACATGCATTAACATTTAGTTAGTAAAATTTATGGTCAAAATTTCACACAAATTACGAAGGGGACCAATAAACCAGGAGGGATGTAGTAGTACGAGTAGCGAAATATACGGTATAGAGGACTAGTACCAATTTAGAAATGGAGTAAGAAGTTACAAGGTTGTGCGACAGACTTTGTAGGCTACATGAGTAATTCAAAATATAATTCCCATTGGACAACACTTTCAGCAACAAGTACGCACTTGAAGGACGTGATCCAAATAACTATTCTAATCCCAGGACAACACTATTCTAATCCTGGGATATATATATATAGGACAACACTATTCTAATCCTGGGATTAGAATAGTTATTTGGATCACGTTAGGCCTATATAAGGCCCGATTAGGTTCTCCCGAACAAAAAAATATCAGACCAACTACCCCACACCTCGCACGACCTTCTCTGATCCACCCCACGACCTTCTTCTCGATCCCACCACCCCAACCCCCTCATGCTGCCGTGCCGCCGCCCCTACCCCCTCCGGCTCAAGGCTGCACCCTCCTCTCTGCGGTGCTGCCGCCCCCGCTCCCGCTGCCGCACCGTCGCCCCACCCCCTCTGGCTCGATGCCGCTCCCGTCCCCTCCAGCGCGAGGCCTCCCCCGCCTCTACGGCGCGCCACCGCTGCCCACCTCCTCCGGCGGGAGGCCTCACCCGCCTATCCGGTGTGGCGCTGCCCCCGCCTCCTCCAGCCCTGCTGTAGAGGCCAGAAACCCCAATGCCCCGCTGTAACACCCCGGATATGATTTACCCAATATGTAATCCAACTCTTGCCGTTTCCGGCGTTAAGTTATTTTATTTTCTCGGGTTCGGGTTTTTGTCTCCGTGTGTTGTTGTCACTGTCATGCATCTCATATCATGACATCATGTGCATTGCATTGGCATATGTGTTCATCTCATGCATCCGAGAATTTTCCCCGTTGTCCGTTTTGCATTCCGGCGCTCCGTTCTCCTCCGGTGGTCATTTCTACTTTCTTTCGTGTGTGGGGATTAAACATCTCCGGATTGGACCGAGACTTGCCAAGCGGCCTTGGTTTACTACCGATAGACCGCATGTCAAGTTTCGTACCATTTGGACTTCGTTTGATGCTCCAACAGTTAACCGAGGGACCGAAAAGGCTTCGTGTGTGTTGCAGCCCAACACCCCTCCAATTTGGCCCAAAACCTACCAAAACCCTCTCCATCATCTAGAGCGTTCGATCACGATCGCGTGGCTGAAAACCGCACCTCATTTGGACTCTCCTAGCTCCTCCTATGCCTATTTAAAGACCCCCTCCTCAAAATTCGCGGATCCCCTCGTCCGAAACCCTAGATCCACCTCTCTCCGCGCGGCCGGACACGTCCGCCGGCCGCCGGACAAGTCCGCCACCGCCCGCGACGAATCGCACGCTGCCACGTGTCCCGGGGGACCGCATCACCGCGCCGCCTCCCACCGCCGGCCCGCGAGGCCTGGGGCCGGCCCTCTCCTCCGCCCAACCGGGCCCCTAGGCCCCTCGCGTCGCACCGCCTCCTCCCCATCACCGGTCGCTGTCTCGCCGTTCGCCGGCGCCGCTCCAGCTCGCCGGCGCAAGGCCAGTTCGAAGGTCCTCGTCGGCGCCCCGCCGCGCCGTCCACCGCCATCGCCGGCCATCGCCACCGCCGCCCCGGCCTTCTTCCCCTCCTCCGGCGCCCTCCAATGTCTCTGGCGAGCTCCAAGTTCCCCGATGATCCTCGGCTTCTGTGCATGAACAGTAACTCCGGCGAGATCCGGATCTGGATCTGAGATCCACCTCGGTTGACTTTTGCCCCGAAACCCTAATATTTTGCCCTCGTTCATCGTGCCGTAACTTTGCATCTGTAGCTCCGTTTTGGGCATTTAGCATATCAAAATATTCGCCTCAGAGAGCACATCATTTCATCTCATTGCATCATTTTCATTTGAGTTCATCTTGATGCCCGAAATGATGTTGGAAGAGTGCTATTTGAGATAATTGTCAGATCTGCTGCTCCAATTAGATATTTGTCATTTTTGCCATGATTATTGTGTGCACGATATGTCCATGAGCTCTACATGTGTTTTGTCATATGCTTTGTTATCTTTCCAGTGGTGCCATTCATGTATTTTTGTGATGTGTGTGGTGACTAGCACAAGCTTGCAAAGTGTTGCATTCGTTAATGCTGACTTCATGGACTTAGCATTTCCACTAAGTCCTTGAGCTGTTCTTATCAATATGCCATATGTTCATGTTGTTTCTTAGTGATTCGTGCCTCTTTTGAGGATGATCAGTAAGGATGTTTTGTTAATCTTGTAGTGCTCTATCCATCCATGTATTTGTTTGCAATTATGGAGCACCCTAGCTTGAGTCAATCGAGCTCTACTTTTGCTATTTCGTGAATCTGGGCAGATTATCTACTTGTTAGCGATTTTGCCGAGGATGTTGTAGTTGATCCGTGCATGCTATGTTATTGTTCTTGCCATGTCTAGCTTGTATTATGTGTATTCTTGTTGGGTGCATGCTTAGATTGTCATGCCTTGCTCTGTAGTGAGTGCATCAAGCTCGTAAACATGCCTACTTGATATCTGATTTTGCATGCTCCAGTTTTTTTTCTCTAAGTCTGTGATCTGTTTATGTTTTTTCCATGTTCACATGCTTGCAATTGTATTTTCTGATCCCTTTTGGCTCAAGGTCACTAAGGGACTTTTGTTAACCTCTTTGAGTAGCTCCATGCCATGCTTTACTTTGCCATGTTCAGGCCCTGTAGCATATAGTTTTCATGCTCCAAAGTGCGCTACCTGATCTGAAATTCCAGACAAGTGTTAATTTCACTAAGTCTGAGATCTGTTTACCAATTGCATTTTTGCCATGCTTGTTTGAACCTGTTAGTGGATGAATTGGCCGTAGCTCAGTGTTCCTCTTTTGTGAAGCATCATGAATAGATCCCTGCCATGTATTTGGTTGCCATGTTTGCGTGTTGTAGCATGTTCATCTTGTTGCATTTAGATGGTCACTTGTTGTATATCGCATACCGGTGTCATATTTGTTTTGCTCGCCATTTCCAAACCGTGTCTTCGATTCCGGCGTTCTTTATATCGTTTTCAAGCGGAATCATCTCACCTTTCCAGTGACACACTTGGAATTCCAAGTTGAGGCCAGGTTCACTCATTCCTTGCCAAATCTTGCATATGCATCACATATCGCATCCCGCATAGCATACCATGTTTGCATCATGTTGTTTGAGCCTTGCACGTGGTTGATTGCGTTCCTTTTGCTTGTTTGTCTTGTTTGGGTAGATCCGGGAGACGAGTTCGCTAACGAGGAGCCCGTTGAGTTTGCTTTCGAGGATCCAACCAACTCTGACAACTTTGCAGGCAAGATGATCATACCCTCGAAATCACTACTATCTTTGCTTTGCTAGATGCTCGCTCTTTTGCTATGCCTATGCTACGATGCCTACCACTTGCTTTTTATGCCTCCCAAATTGCCATGTCAAACCTCTAACCCACCATGTCCTAGCAAACCATTGATTGGCTATGTTACCGCTTTGCTCAGCCCCTCTTATAGCGTTGCTAGTTGCAGGTGAAGATTGGAGATCGTTCCTTGTTGGAACATTATTTACTTGTTGGGATATCACTATATTATCTTGTTATATTAATGCATCTATATACTTGGTAAAGGATGGAAGGCTCGGCCTTTTGCCTAGTGTTTTGTTCCACTCTTGTCGCCCTAGTTTCCGTCATATCGGTGTTATGTTCTCGGATTTTGCGTTCCTTACGCGGTTGGGTGATAATGGGAACCCCTTGATAGTTCGCCTTGAATAAAGCTTTTCCAGCAATGCCCAACCTTGGTTTTACCATTTGCCACCTAGCCTCTTTTTCCCTTGGGTTTCCGGAGCCCGAGGGTCATCTTATTTTAAACCCCCGGGCCAGTGCTCCTCCGAGTGTTGGTCCACCTCGTCAGCCGCTAGTGGCCACCAGGGGCAAATCTGGGCTGGCCTACCGGAAGTTTGGACAATCTGAATGTGCCCTGAGAACGAGATATGTGCAGCTCCTATCAGGATTTTTCGGCACATTCGGGCGGTGTTGCTGGATTTGTTTTAACTTGTCGAAGTGTCTTGTAGAACCGGGATACCGAGTCTGATCAGAATGTCTCGGGAGAAGGTCTATTCCTTCATTGACCGTGAGAGCTTGTCATGGGCTAAGTTGGGACTCCCCTGCAGGGATTGAACTTTCGAAAGCTATGCCCGCGGTTATGAGCAGATGGGAATTTGTTAATGTCCGGTTGTAGATAACTTGAACCTTAACTTAATTAAAATGAATCAACTGTGTGAGTTACCGTGATGGTCTCTTCTCGGCGGATTCCGGGAAGCGAACACGGTGTTGGAGTAATGCTTGCCGCAGGTTGTTCTCTAGTTACTCATTCGCGCTTTGCTATGTCTTCTCGCTCTCTTTTGCGAATAGGTTAGCCACCATACATGCTAGTCGCTTGCCGCAGCTCCACATATTTTACCTTGCCTTTCCTATAAGCTTAAATAGTCTTGATCGCGAGGGTGCGAGATTGCTGAGTCCCTGTGGCTCACAGTTTACTTCCAAACCAGATGCAGGGCCAGATGACTCCGTTCCAGATGACGCGTTAGAGCTCAAGTGGGAGTTCGACGAGGACTCACGCCGTTACTATGTATCTTTCCCTGATGATCAGTAGTGGTGCCCAGTTGGGGCGGTCGAGACCGTGTCGCATGTTGGGTTGGTCTTTTATTTTGGCACCATAGTCGGGCCATGAGTGATTGGATGATGTAATGCTATTTATGTACTTTTATTGACGTGGCGAGTGTAAGCCAACTATGTTACTTTTCCCCTTATTATGTATTACATTGGATGTTGTGATGATTGCCTAACTTGCGACATTGCTTTCAATGCGGTTATGCCTCTAAGTCGTGCCTCGACACGTAGGAGATATAGCCGCATCGAGGGCGTTACAAGTTGGTATCAGAGCCTTCCCGACCTTAGGAGCCCCATTGCTTGATCGTTGTTAGCGGCCGGGTTGAGTCTAGAAAATGTTTTGAGTTATTTAGGAATTATATATCGGAGAGTTTAGGAATTCTTTTTACTCCCCAGTCTCCTCATCGCTCTGGTAAGGCATCCTGACGTAGAGTTTTGACTCTTCTCTTCTCAAATTTCACTAAAAAAATTAGGATCACTCGGGTTTCTTGGAATCGTTCCGATGGTTTTGTGACGAGAACATTGTTCTTGGTGCCTCCTGTCTTTAGGGGTTGTGGCAGTGTCCCGGGGAGTTGAGCTCCGAGGTGTTGTCGTCAGAATTTTATCGTTGCAGTTCTGGAATACCTGAGTTTAGTACGCCGACATCGAAAATCTCTTTTATGCAGTTCATTGGTGAGATAACCTCGACGCCACCCAGTACTGGGGCGGGATTTCGGGAGTATTGCCATAACTTGTATAACGGATGCTTTTCGAAGGTTGAGGTAGATGGTTTCCGAAGTTTTTTAGGTTATGTGTTGAAGGATGGATACAGCTGGATGTAGGATTTGCTAGATTTGGGTGAGATATTATGCTTCCCCTGTATCCCCAACACCTGATTACATAACCGGAAAGGTTCGGGAGTTTCATAGGTGGGAATTCTTGTAGCTCTAGTTCTTCTTCCACGGATATTTGGTTTGAGATTGGGATTTCTTACCGAGTATTCATTCTTGATCCGTACCTTGTTGATTTATTTCTCTACCTAAATTCTAAGTGGCTTCTCAATTTATGGATATGTGACCATTTCTACTGGAATGCATTCGTTCATTTTTCGGATGTGAAGACTATATGTTGCAATTTCATTCCATTGGATTCAGCTTCAATATTTGTCTATCAATGTGCTAACGGATGTCACCCTCTTCAGGATTGCTCCCGCTAAGAGCAGCAATCAGAATCAGAATCAGGATCTGCCACCACCTCCACCTCCTCCGGAGGCATGGCAAGCTGTGATGGCCGCTACTAATGCAAACACGCAGTTGATCATGCAAATTCTTCAAGAGCGCAATCAAGCGAATCAAGGCAACCAAGGCAACTATCAGAATCACTTTGCTACACTCAACCAGTTCCTTGCTAATGGGCCAAAGACTTTCAGCAATTGTGTTGAGGCAACTGATGCTGACGATTGGCTCGTGGACCTGTGCAAGCATTTCGAGTGCAGTAACGTTAGGCCTGAGGACTTTGTCAAGTTCGCTTCCTTCCAACTCAAAGACCAAGCTGCAGAATGGTTCCAGCAGTACAAGGATTCCAGAGGTGGACGTGTGATTACCTGGGATGAATTCCGTCAAGACTTCAAAGCTCATCATATCCCTCGGAGCGTGGTTGAAAGCAAGCGTGAGGAATTCCGCAACCTGAAGCAAGGCTCTTTGTCTGTCTATGACTACAACAAGTTGTTTCAGAAGCTCGCCCGCTTTGCCAAGCAGGATGTCCCTGACGAGAAGAGCATGATATATCAGTTCAGGGGTGGTCTCGGAGAAGAAATCCAGCTAGCTCTTGTTCTCTTTGAGCCCTTGAGGTACGATGAGTTCTACAACATGGCATTGAAGCAAGAGGCTGCTCAACTGAGGTGTGATGCTTCCAAGAAGCGAGTCAGAGATGCTACTCCGTCTTCCTCTACTCAAGTGGCCAAGCAGCAGAAGTATTGGCTTCCTCCTCCTCCGTTTCATCAGCCGTATCAGAAGAGCAAAGGTGGCAGTGGGTCTTCCCACCCACCCAACCCTGGCTTTCAGAACAAGACTTCGTCTCAAGATCCAAGATCGAGTGCTCCGTACCACCGTCCGCTTTCAGAGGTCACGTGCAACAGGTGCCAACAGAAGGGGCACTATGCCAACAAGTGCTTAAATCAGAGGCGTCTCCCTCCTCCTCCTCCTGTGAGATCGGCAAGTACAGCTGTGGTCAAGCATAACCCCAAGCACGCCAAGGTCAATTTGATGAATGCAGCTCAGGCAGAGGAATCGTCAGATGTCATCATGGGTAACCTTCTTGTTAATGATGTTTCCGCAAAAGTTCTTTTTGACACTGGTGCATCGCATTGTTTCATCTCGAAACCTTTTGCATCTAAGCATGAGTTGACTTCCCAAGTTATGCATAATCTGTTAGCAGTTGTCTCTCTGGGTAAATGTTTGCTCGCTAACCACGAGATTCCGTATATTTCTATCATGATGGGTGATTTCAAGTTTCTGGCTTCTCCAATGGTTCTTGGTAACTCGGATATTGATCTTATTCTCGGAATGGATTGGCTTTCTAAGCACAAGGCTCAGCTTGACTGTGCATCCAGGCAGATCCAATTGACTCATTCGTTTGAGGATGTAATTGTCTTTGCCGCTCGGGATAATACAATCCGTCTATTTTCTCTCAATGAGAAGGGTGAACCGGATGCCATCTCTCAAATTCCAGTCGTTTGCGAATATCAAGACGTCTTTCCAGAAGAGCTTCCAAGAATGCCTCTGCACCGGCTAGTTGAATTCGTCATCGATCTTGAGCCTGGCACGGAACCTGTTTGCAAGCGTCCTTACAAGCTCGGACCTGAAGAGTTGAAGGAGCTGAAGAAGCAACTCGATATTCAAGAGAGAATGGGTCTCATCTGACCTAGTTCTTCTCCGTGGGGTTGTGGAGTTCTTTTTGTGAAGAAGAAGGATGGAACGGACTGACTTTGTGTTGATTACCGTCCATTGAACAAGAAGACTATCAAGAACAAGTATCCACTTCCCAACATCAACGAGCTGTTCGAACAACTCAAAGGTGCCCAAGTATTCTCCAAGCTTGATCTCCGCACGGGTTGTCACCAGATTCGTATCCGTGAACAAGATATTCCTAAGACGGCTTTCAGAACAAGCTATGGTTCATATGAATACACTGTCATGTCTTTTGGCCTCGTCAATGCTCCTCCGACTTTCTCTCGCATGATGAACTTCATCTTCAACGCCTACACCAATGACTTTGTTTTGGTCTATCTCGACGACATTCTAGTCTTTTCGAAGAACAAGGAAGATCATGCCAAGCACTTGTGTTTGGTGCTCGATAAGCTCAGGGAACACCAGTTCTACGCCAAGTTCTCAAAGTGCGAATTTTGGCTCGATGAGGTTCTTTATCTTGGGCATATCATCTCTGCCAAGGGCATTGCGGTGAAACCTGAGAAGGTGTCTGCAATTGTGAATTGGGAACCACCTCAGAACGTGAAGCAACTCCGTAGCTTCCTCGGTCTCGCAAGCTATTGTCGAAGGTTCATTGAGAACTTTTCTAAGATTGCGAAGCCCCTTTCAAATCTTCTCCAGAAGCACGTCAAGTATGTTTGGTCTCCGGAGTGTGACATTGCTTTCAACACTTTGAAAGAGAAATTGGTCACTGCTCCAATTCTGACTCCTCCTGATGAATCCAAACCGTACAAGGTCTTTTGCGATGCCTCTCTCCAAGGTCTTGGTGAAGTTTTGATGCAAGAGAAGAAAGTTGTGGCTTATACCTCTCGCCAGTTGAAGCCCAATGAGAAGAACTACCCCACTCATGACCTCGAGTTGGTGGCAGTTGTGCATGCTCTTTTGACTTGGAGACATCTCTTATTGGGAAGAAAAGTGGACATTTTCACTGACCACAAGAGTCTCAAGTACATCTTCACTCAGCCTAATCTCAACCTCAGGCAGACTCGATGGGTCGAAATGATTCAAGAGTATAATCCGAGTATCGAGTATACTCCAGGCAAGGCCAATGTGATTGTTGACGCTTTGAGCAGGAAGGCTTACTGCAATAGCCTGATTCTCAAGCCTTATCAACTCGAGCTTTGTGAAGCTTTCCGCAAACTTAATCTGCAAGTTGTTCCTCAAGGTTTCCTCGCCAACCTTCAAGTATCTCCTACCTTGGAAGATCAGATTCGCCAAGCTCAACTTATTGATGCTATGGTGAAGAAGGTGAAGGTTGGGATTGCCAAGAGTCAACCCAAGTACAAGTGCTACCGCCTTGATGACAAGGATACTCTCTTCTTCAAGGATCGTATTGTCGTGCCCAAAGGTGACCTTCGTCAAGTGATCATGAACGAGGCTCACAATTCTCTCCTCTCCATCCACCCTGGGAGCACGAAGATGTATCAGGACCTCAAGCAGGCTTATTGGTGGACTCGAATGAAGCGCGAGATTGCTCAGTTCGTGAATGAATGTGATGTCTGCAGAAGAGTGAAGGCAGAACACCAAAGGCCAGCTGGTCTCCTCCAACCTCTTGCCATTCCAGAATGGAAGTTTGACCACATTGAGATGGACTTCGTGACTGGGTTTCCAAAGTCCAAGCATGGCAATGATGCTATATTCGTTGTCATCGACAAACTCACTAAAGTGGCTCACTTTCTGCCTATCAAAGAGTCTATCACTGCAGCTCAATTAGCGGAGCTGTATACCTCTCGGATTGTCTCGCTGCATGGTATTCCACAGGTGATCTCTTCAGACCGTGGCAGCATCTTTACCTCAAAGTTTTGGGATTCTTTTGAGAAGGCCATGGGCACCAACATCTGCTTCAGCACAGCTTTCCACCCTCAAACTAGCGGTCAAGTCGAGCGTGTAAATCAAATTCTTGAAGATATGCTCAGGGCTTGTGTGATCTCCTTTGGCATGAAGTGGGAAGATTGTCTTCCATATGCTGAATTCTCCTACAACAACAGTTTTCAAGCAAGTTCGGGCAAGGCCCCATTTCAAATTATGTATGGCAGGAAGTGCCGTACCCCTCTCAACTGGTCCGAAACCGGTGAACGTCAACTTCTGGGAAATGACTTAATCATAGAGGCAGAAGAGATGTGTAAAGTCATTCGAGATAACCTCAAAGCAGCCCAATCCCGCCAGAAGAGCTACTATGATAGTAAGCACCGTGATTTGGCTTTCGAGATCAGAGATCATGTTTACCTCTGCATCTCTCCTATGAAAGGTACTCGTCGCTTCGGTATCAAAGGGAAGCTTGCCCCTAGATACGTGGGACCTTTCAAGATCGTCAGCAAGAGAGGCGATCTCGCCTATCAAATCGAGCTTCCTTCAAACTTTGCAAATGTGCATGACGTGTTCCATGTCTCTCAGCTCCGCAAGTGCTTGAAGACTCCTGACCGCACCGTCAACTTCGAAGACATTGAGCTCCAAGAAGATCTCTCTTATCGTGAGCACCCCGTTGCTATTCTTGAAGAGACTGAATGCAAGACTCGCAATAAGTCAATCAAATTCCTCAAAGTCAAGTGGTCACACCATTCCGACCGTGAAGCCACCTGGGAATGCGAGGATCACCTTCGTTCTGAGTACCTGGCGTTCTTTCAGTCCTAGATCTCGGGACGAGATCCTTTCGTAGTGGTGGAGTGTTGTAACACCCCGGATATGATTTACCCAATATGTAATCCAACTCTTGCCGTTTCCGACATTAAGTTATTTTATTTTCTCGGGTTCGGGTTTTTGTCTCCGTGTGTTGTTGTCGCTGTCATGCATCTCATATCATGTCATCATGTGCATTGCATTGGCATACGTGTTCATCTCATGCATCCGAGTATTTTCCCCGTTGTCCGTTTTGCATTCCGGCGCTCCGTTCTCCTCCGGTGGTCATTTCTACCTTTCTTTCATGTGTGGGGATTAAAACTTTCCGGATTGGATCGAGACTTTCCAAGCGGCCTTGGTTTACTACCGGTAGACCGCCTGTCAAGTTTCGTACCATTTGGACTTCGTTTGATGCTCCAACGGTTAACCGAGGGACCGAAAAGGCTTCGTGTGTGTTACAGACAAAGACCCCTCCAATTTGGCCCAAAACCTACCAAAACCCTCTCCATCATCTAGAGCGTTCGATCACGATCGCGTGGCCGAAAACCGCACCTCATTTGGACTCTCCTAGCTCCTCATATGCCTATTTAAAGACCCCCTCCTCAAAATTCGCGGATCCCCTCGTCCGAAACCCTAGATCCACCTCTCTCCGTGCGGCAGGACACGTCCGCCGGCCGCCGGACACGTCCGCCGCCACCCGCGATGAATCGCACGCTGCCACGTGTCCTCGGGGACCGCATCACCGTGCCACCTCCCACCGCCGGCCCGCGAGGCCCGGGGTCGGCCCTCTCCTCCGACCGACCGGGCCCCGAGGCCCCTCGCGCCGCACCGCCTCCTCCCCATCGCCGGCCGCCGCCCCGCCGTT